>NC_136691.1:4732412-4989922 GCF_947650265.1 Symphodus melops
TTAAAACCTGGACTAATCAACCTCATACTCTCATGGACACTTACCCACCCACACACACATACACACACACACACACACACACACACACGCACACACACACACACGTTTCCCTCCCATGTGAGTCATACTTAAGCTCTTATACACACACACAGACTCTCTCTCAGCTTGTTAAATCTCCAAACAGAACATGAACTCAGAGTCACGGTGGTTACAGTCTGATTAGCTGTGGTGACTGAGGCGAGGAGTGAATTAAACCTTCAATACGACCGACAGCACGACAGAACAGGCCGGATTTGGGACTGAAGAAGGACGCAGGGATGATCCAAACATCCCCTTTGGCTTTTTTTAAAGTATATAAAAAAAAAATCAATGTGCTGGCCTGTGGTCAAATTGAACCGATCTCCTGCTGAGTAAATGTATAATCATGGCGTTAAAGGTGAGGCAGAGTAAAATGAGCGTATGGAAATGATGTTGAGCATGTTCTGCTTTATCTTTAGGGGAGTAAATAACATCCCAAAGTTTGGAGTAGTCTTAGAGACACAGGAACTTCACTGCATGGCTGAGTCAAACAGGACAAGTGAAGTGTTCTAATGATCTCATTTAGACCGTCTCAACCAGCTGTTTATAAATGACACAGAAAGTCAGCACACATTATATTCCACCACAGCATCACAACAAAGCTCTGAGTCAGTCCGCCTTTTTTACTTTAAGGTTTGAACTCTGCAACATGGTGACAGTTTTTAAAGCCCGACTTCTTCCACAATTACCCTCCCTGACGTTCACATTAATGGCAGTAAAAGTCCGATCCTGACCAGGAAATTAACTGTACAGTACGCACACATGTTGATTAAGAAAAGATGATATAGTTGGTCATCTGTTTTATATAGATGATCTAAATACAGTATTTGTCATTCTTGGCTTCAAATGAGGCTTAATTTTCCAGTCATTTTTGTTTTTTGTTTTCAGTCTTTTGTTTAATTAACATTCAAAACCTTGTTGGGATTTGTATGCGTTGCATATTCAAGCCCACTTAGTGTTTTTCAATTTTAATTATTAACTGCAATCGTTCTTAAAAGTGTTTGAAGTCACAATACGTAACTCTGACACGCAGCATTTAGAAAATAGGTGCTGAAAGTTCAATGAATGAAGCTTCAGTGTTTAGCCAGCTAACGTTTATCCTAGTTTTGCCATGTGTCTGTTCATGGAGTTTAATAGGAAAAATGCAGAGGCACTTTTAGGTCGGACAGAATCAGTTATAACTGCACCAGTTTGCCTGCCCGCTTCCATAGCTGCACCACCTGTTTTTTTGTTGGGAATACTGGTCTCATCTTTGGTAAACCAGGGGGCGTCCCAAACGACTGTATGGGGTTGCCGTAAAACCAGTCCACACCGGAATAGAAACTTTAAAGGAGGACATTGTTGTCAGATAACCAGCAACTTTAACAGAACATGTGACCTTAATGTGTGATGATATAGTCTTTTTTTATCATGTAATTCAGGAGATATCTTACATATTGCTCCTTTAAGACTAAATTGTCATCTTCATGACATCCCTTAAATCTGCTCAGGATATAAAGTTGATCTTTCCTTGACAAATTAGAGAATAAATGCTTCCAAATAAATTGCAACTACAGGTTGAACGCATATCTGATTTTAAATTAGAAGCCATCATTAGCTCAATACATTAGTCTAACCTTGGCTCAATGACTCCCCACGAGGATTTACCAAATCAGATGTAAACACCTGACTGCGGAAAGCTGTCAATACAGTTACACTCTCATTTGCATACATGCAGGTTTTTTTCTTAGCTCTTAAACAAACAAAAGACAATGTGCAAAAAAGCCAGACTGTAAAGCGTAAGTATCATGAGACCCCTGAAGTTCACCTCATAAATGAAAGACGAAACAATCAGTGACCCACAGAAACCTTTTTCTAATCAGCGGACTCTCCTCTGTTTCGTTGGAGACCGCTAAGTTTCCACCGTCTGTTGCTTGAGGTGTGTGCGTAACAGTAGCCTGAGGGTGCAGAGCCAGGGATCCTTGAGGCTGCCATGAGGAAGTATCGTGAGTAATAGAGGCATGCACCGGCCACTAACCTGCAGCTGAATACCCGCTGAGACACACACACACACACACACACACACACACACACACACATACACACACACACAGCATAGCAAGCTCTTGATCTACAGACTCACAAACTTCTTTTAAATCTACAAATTAATAAGACAATTTTATAATACTGCACGTTTTCTGCGTCATATTAAGTGACAACACAGACAGGCTCATGTGCAGAGGCCACAGTCGCCATGGCAGCGACTGTGGGTTCAAGGCCCTTTGCTGACTCCCCCTCCCCAATCTCTCTTCTTAAAATTTCCTGTCTACCTTAATGCTCAGTTCACGTCACTCTAAAATTTCCCCATGAGGCCAAAAACAATCTTTGAGAAAAAAAAGATTAAACTGGGAATTACAGACTGTATAAAACCGTCATGTCCGTTTCATGACCAACTGGTTTCTGAGGAACACAGATGTCGGTTGCCAGGGTGAAAATGCTGTTGCAACCTAACTTTTAAAAGTGCAAACATGTGGAGTTGGTCCAAGACCTAAAAAAGCATCATCAGCAGTCATCAGTCACGCTCCTTATGATGCACAACTCTTATCCTTTATAAAATCAAAGTGGATGTGTTGTAAAACAAAGTTCTATAGTTTATGTAAAGTATCTATTATTATTATCTTCCCAATATGAAAGTTTAACTTCTAATAAAAAAAGATTTATTCACATCATTTGACATATTTCCTTTCAATATGTTGAGTGAAATGTGACGTTTTTGCTTGTGCTCTAATTGTTAAGAAGCACATTTAAATCAATGAAAGGAAGTCAAACTTTACGTACAGACCAAGTGTCATGAAGACGTTACCTTCTCCTTCACTTGCAGCTGTGTGTCCGTGTTCGTAGAACCGTACACACAAACACACCCATATATGATGAAGCGAGAGGCAATCGAACATGAAGGGTAGAAAGAGGTCGATGGTTCACGCTCCTGAGCACCTCTCACCTGGAAAACTAATGATTATTGACTTCCCTCCAGCGAGCGTTGGGGACATTCGCCTCAGGCCAACTGGACCGAACCACCCTCCCTCCCCCCTAGACACGAAAACACACGCACGCACAAGTTGCAGAAGTACAGTTGACATGAGACACATGCAGCCTTAGAGGCAGAAGACAGCGGCCATTTAGCACAGCGCTAACAGAAAACACACACACACACACATTTAGTGCTGACAGACAGGAGTTAGTGAAGGGGGGGGGGGGGGGGGGGGGGGGGTTAAAGAAGCAGTACAGAGAGGTTTGGAGTGTGTGTGTGTGTGTGTGTGTATGGGGGGGGCATTGTCTGCATCTTTTTTTTTTTCTCTCCAATAGCAGCAGCATGGCCTGGGGGGCTTCAGCCCTGCCACTCCCTGCCAGAGGAGAGAGGCTGTCACTGCACGTCTGTGTCACCCTCTGTGTGTGTGTTTATGTGAAAGTGCACATCAGCTTTGTACAAGTGCACATATGTGTGTTCTTGCACTTCTCCATTTGTGTGTGTTTATATGCAAGTTTGTGTTTTATGTGTGTGTGTCACATCTGCTCTGTGTCAGCTGCTTAAAGCTGCCAGGCCAAATTGTGTCCCCTCTCTCTCTCTCTCTCTCTCTCTCTATCTCTCTCTCTCTCTCTCTCTCTTTCTCCCTCTCTTTCTCTCTCTGTCACTACTCGCTTGCTTGTCCCTTATTGGCCAGTTTGTTGGTTTCAGTGGGTAACCGAGGCATAAATAAGCCAGGAATGAGGGGAGCTGGTTATAGTGCTTCTTTTCAAAACTTTTTTGTAACGTTGTTCTCGGTCAATCGGTACCCAACAAAATCCAAACTCTAAAGAGAGGCCTTCATTAAGTGCATGTGTGTGATGTGTGTTCTAACTGGAAATGTTGTGTGCTGATCTCTACCTGAAGTCTTTTATTTTAAAATGATTAGTCAAGAAATGAGGACACCACTGTCATCTGATCACGTACAGTACGGCCACTTTTCTCAACCAATAACAAAATACAACTATACTTCTCTGTGGGGTAAAATCTCATTATCATTAATGATTGATAATTAAAGATTTGTGAGATTAAAGATGAGAGAGCCCCCGCTCAGTGAGGACAGTTGGATTAAAAATACCATCAGACTGACAGACGCGGTTCTGTTTTTATTGTCAGTGAAAGTATCAGATGAGTGATGGGAGGTTGTGGCTGTGTGTCTGCTGCCGTCTGTCTGGCACGTCTGGCTGGATTCAGCACGTCAGAGCGACACGAGGAGGTTTCCCACAGACTGACAGATGAGTTAAAGCGGAATCGGCCCTGGAAACGCAGTCGTGTCACCTCCGACACGCCGCTGTCAGCCTCCGCCGTGACGAGCGCTCACACTGAAACGTCTCTCTCACTGGATTCAAAAACATCAGCGTCGGTTTGTTCAGCACTTTTAATTTGTTTTGGTTGTTGGATTAATTACGACAATGGACCGGAGTTTTAAAAGCTTTCATATTTTGTTTTTAGCAGGAGAAGAAATAGAATCGATGACTTGTTTTATCAAAGCGGGGTGATTTAAGGACACTGTTGTACTCCCACTAAACATTTTCATAAACAATTTGAGATCATTACTCCATTTGGCTTAAAAATAACACGAAGCTCCTCAGTCATTACAACTGTAAATACCATGAAACCTTCACACACCATTACTTGTGTGGAGAACAACATTCAAAGCCTCCTTTAACCCTTCATTATGCCCAAGATTTACTGCTCTGAAAACTGAGTTCAATAAATCAAAACATACAGAAGTGTAGTAATGGGTTTCAGTGCTGCAGAACTGATTCAATTAATGATGGAAAAATGATGAATTTATCGGTGATGTGGAAGTGTAAAGCGGCTCATATGATAACAAGATCTGTCAAAGAATACCAATAATGTTTATTGACCGTCAGAGGCTGATGATGTATAGTATTCATGGCGTTGTATAGGGGGAGGGGCCCACTTTATTTAAAAGGGACATATTATGAAAAGTCCATTTTCACTGTGTCTTTGAACATATCTATGGGTAACCTTAATGTGAAATAAATCCCTCCAGTCCTTTGTTTGTGGTCTTACAGCTAGAAAGTCTTACAACTTTAACTTTGCTCCCTTTGTGATGTCACAGTGGGATTCTGGTAAAATAAAAAAAATACCCTCTCCTGGTTTCTCCACCCATGAACTCCACCCCCAGCCTATAGAAAAAATGTTTGGCTAGGTTCGCCATGTTTATTCTTGTCAGTGATCGAGTGATGTCTACCCAGAAAACTCAGGGGCGTCTCATTGCGTTTAAAGAGACACACACACATCAAAACGAAGCGTTCTGAGAGAGCTGGTTTTTTACAGGGTCACAAACCTCCTCTGGTGCGAGAGTCATGTTATACTTTTAGCTGTGTGCACTTTAAGGTGAAGCCAAGTAATCTCGTTGTACAATTTGTATAATGACAATTCTATTCTATTCTATTCTACATGTTTCATTCAGACCACAGGGGAATGTTTGAAAAGGGGAACAACGGATTCACCAACAATTCATCAACAAAATATTATTCGGAGAACGAGCTGGTTTTTTGCAGAGTGATGACACAATGCAACACTGCGTGCTTACTTTTTTAGACACTACATTGTGTATAATGTCATAGCTCTGATATGTAGATTGCCTCCAAAACATTTGTCAAACAGCATCTTCCTCTTCCTCAATGATTGACCAGCTAACCAATGAGCAGAGAGACGGAAAGCAAACAGAAGTGAAAATGAAGGGGTGGCTGGATGAACACAGGGCTGACTTTTAACTCTTTTAATTCTGCTGGAGGAAGCTGGTTAACCCTTAAGTGTTTCGCCCTGAGGACATCCATGAAAACTTAATCAGCCCCACCTGGGATGGGCACCACATAACAATGACTGCTCCAGTGTGTGTGTGTGTGTGTGTGTGTGTGTGTGTGTGTGTTTCTGTGAAATGTGCATGCATGGAGTGGCTGTGGGCCGTGGTCAGTGAGGTATGCAGGTCCATGTGTTATTGATGAGCGGCTGGCAGCCGATGGGCGGAGTCTGCAGTGGTGGTGGAAGCACCACAGAAGAAGAAGAGAGTGAATCAGGAGAAGAAGGCATCCTGACGGCCATATGCACACGTTCAGATCGGTTAGCATGCCCAAAGGCATGGCAGCTCCGATCTGAATATGCCACATTTTTACTGCATAAAAAACCACTGTGGTCGCTGCAGGTCAGTGCGGTCTGTCTGTGTGTGTGTGTGTGTGTGTGTGTGTGTGTGTGTGTGTGTGTGTGTGCGTGTGTGTGAACAACGATATGTGTGTGTGAGCCCAGGGAGATCGATACTTTTGGTGTCTGATGGTCTGCAGCTCATCAATAGCATTGATCACATCATATCTTATCTATTCTGTATGGTAATGCATTGAAGCTAATGAGACCACACACACACACACACACACACACACACACACACACACACGTTTCAACCCACCTGAGAGGTAATTTCTTTCTCTCGCTGAGAGGCAGCAGAACAAAACATTAATTTATTATTCAGAAATATATTATTCATCTATTCAATTAGCTTCTGTTCTCCTCAGCAAACCTAAAGAATCAATGAGGGCAGAGGATATGATATGCACAGCCTGTCGTCTCTCTCACACACACACACACACACACACACACACACACACACACACACACGGAGAGGTCAGTTAGACTGTGATCAGAATCTGGAATTAAATCTCCATCTGAAAACCACAGAGCAGACCAACAACACAGATTCTCACATTTACACACGTGCACATGCGGAGAACATACACCAAGCTGACATGAAGAGTCGAAGGTCTGACTGTGACCCGATAAATAATTACGACACTTTAAGGGAAGATTTAAAAAGAAAACAAGCTCAGAGATTACCTCTCGACATGTCACCTCTATTCTCCCATATTATCTCGTGTTGTTGCTTTAACAGTAAAATGAAGAGCGACGCCGCTGAATGTGATCAATGTCTTTACCCTTGAACTATTAAAACATGCTGGCAAACAACTATCATATCTATAAAGAAATACAGGACACACAGATTGGCTTTCAGAGTTTAATTAGACGTGAACACTTTAAACTTGCAAGTGGCCTCACCAGCCCGGCACAGAGAGCGCCGGCTGAACGCACACAGAAGCTCTCTGAGAGTCTGCTTTTTCTGTATCATCAAACTCCCACCTGTAAGTGGCACTTCACTTCTTCTCTGACTCTTCTTCTTCTTCTGTAAGCAGAGCCATGTCCATGTAGGTCATTTACACGAGTGTCTCTGCAACTCAAATAACACTAAAGCATGTGCAAAGTACTGAAGGGTGCGTCCTCAGGGGTGCGGAGAGTTGTGTACTATGTTTTGATTGTGCTGTGCAGGATATTCTGCCATCATACGATCTGTGGAATAATCCCAGCATGCAGCAAAAGATATACAATACAAGTTCAGTTTTGTTATAACATCCCTTTAACAACGCTTCATTCACCTTCAGCCCCGTTTCCACACAGCGGTCCAGTATGGATCAGCACAGTTTGGTACAGTAAAGCCTGATCCTGTTCGTGTTTCCACAGCCCACCGTGCCATATTTGGTAGGTGGTGTATAAGCCGGATGCTGATAGCCACATCAGCTACGTAATAGCATCACATCATAGATGGTAATCGCTAACAGCTATCCCGCTAGTAACTTCAACAAAGGAGAAAAACAAACAAAACCAACGATTGAAGACATCCAGCAGTTTGTCTACTCCGTCATTGTCATGTGGCTCTTTGATACAAAACACAATCAAACTTTGTTTCAGAGAAGGCTGTGTGCCGCGAGGAGAAATACAGACAAAAAAAAAACAATCGACTGTGTGTTTAAACACGGCGGGGTTGTGTTCGATTCTTTCGACCAATCAGCGGCCTGCAGTGTTTAGCTCCACCTTTTAGGGTCGGATTGATGTTCTTGGCACCCCAACGAAAGGGTCCCAAAAAGTAGGACGGTACGGGTCGGTGATTTAGGGATCTTTCCCGGCTGTAGTCTATGGAAACGCCACAAAATGCGTGCCGTGCCGTACCGAGACGAACCAAACTGAACCGCTTGGTGGAAACGTGGTTTAATCATGACCTTCAAGTACGCCTTAAATAAACTCAAAAAACAAATATGAGACAGAGAAAAGGTACATCTGTACATCTTTTATCAGCATGTGTCAGCTGATAAACTTACAAACAGCACTGTTTCCCCAAAACTTACAAGCAGGTCATATTGAAAGAAAACATCTCCCACGCCTTTTAAAGCGACAACTTTCAAGCAGGAACTGTTAATCAAAAACAATCGCACCCTCACTCTGACACTGACCTGTGTGTCAGCGTCTACCTGATGTCAGTCTCTTCATCACTTTGGGTTCTTGACACAGCAAAACTGTTTCCTGTAGGAATTAGCCAGAGGTGATATCCCCTTTTGTCAGTGAGCATCAGAAAGGGGGAAAAAAAACACTCATCTATTTAATACTGTGCATCGCTCAGAGCCACCCATCATCAGAGCAGGTAATTCTGAAGAGATAAAGAAAGAGAGGGATTGGAGATAGACAGGGAATAAAAGTGTGTGTGTGTGTGTGTGTGTGTGTGTGTGTGTGTGTGTGTGTGTGTGTGTGTGTCAGATAGCTTCAGATAGAGACATTGGGCCATTTTTTGTCCCTCCTCAGAGGAGATAATTATCTTTTGCATATTCATATATGCAAACATGACATGAATAATTTCCCTCTCCACCTTCCTCTCACTCTCTCCAAAGGTTAGCTCATTAATTAAAGCTCAACAATTAGCAGAGAATTTTTTTTTTTTTATGATTAATTATTTGCTGCTTTATGGCACTGGCATTTGTGCAGATCTCATAGTGGGGTCAGAGCCCAGGACAGCTGTTGACGGTATCCGTAGCAAACGTGTGTCCATGCTAATGCGGTTTTGTTCCAGTATGTGCAAAGCAGGGAGTGTTGTCTGTGTGTTAAGATATGCAGCTGAACTATTTCATACACACCATCAAGGCAAAACCACACACAAGCAAAATCAACGCACATGTCAAGACAAAAAAACACGCAAACACAAACCAAACCATCGCTCTCGCTAACACACACACACACGCACACACACAGACACAGAGAGGCAGCGGTCTGAGTGTTGGTTGTTGCCTGTGGGCCTGTGGTCTTTGAACTGCCTCTCAGACTCCAGTCTGTCCAAATTCACTCTGAGAGATCCAGCTCTCTGCCTGCCCGAACTACTGCTGCTCAAACACACACAAAGAAAAAGAAACACACACGCACACACAGAAGACAGACAGGCATAAAGACAGGTGTGCACTGAAACGCAAACACACACACACACACACACACACACACACTAACGGGAGCACTCACAATCTGCACCTTGTAGTCCTGCAGAAGTTCTAGGAAAGTGGGTTTTTTATGTCTTCGTGACGTCAAACAATCTCTCAGAAAACTTTAGTTATTAAAATGTATCTGCTTAATTGTTTCCAAATTGTCAAAGATTTGCTCCTCCCCGCCTGCTGTCTGCTTCCAACAACCAGAGATTACACACATTACTTCTATATTCCAGTAGCTTTGCATATGTGTACTGAGTTTTTCTCAGTAATTTTGGTGGGGTTGTATTTTCAAAAGAAGTACATCACAGTAATTTTTGTTTTGTATATTTGTTGAATACAAGAGGACAATACTACTTACACTAAAAAGAGACAGCAGTGCTCTGACACTATATCCAATCCCTGGCCGACAGCTTTCATCCTCCTTTTACTGAATGTGTAAATAAAAATCGCCTTTGTGACAAAGTGGATCCTGCAGGAGCTACATTTGCATTTGCATCATTAGACAGGAGAGTTTGAAAAGTTCAGACATGACTATTTGTGTCAGGGAAGGTCTGTCACTGTGACAGATTCATGTTTGAGCTGAAGTCCTTTTCATGTAAAGGTTAATTGTGGTCAAAGTGAACTTTATAGAGTCCTTATTAAAGCCCTGCTGGGACATCTGTTCATTCATTCATCTACCTTCACTATCCCAGAGTTGATGGGTTTGGGTGTTTACTAGAGAGCCTGACTTGTTTATAACATTGTATTGAGAGTGCGACGCTGGTTGTCAGATCATAACAGGTTGATTTTCCGGAGTTTTATTGAGATCTCCAAAAAATTGGCTTTTTGGGTTACGCTGAAACATTTTTCTATTTGTCAACTTTGACATATTTTCACACTGTTTTCATGTCAATACTTCTCAAGAAAATCCAACTAAACCCCATTTAATAAGACAGATTTGAAATCACACCTAAATGACTGTGTGAGTGAAGCATAATGTCATCAGCATGGAGGAAATAAATAAACTTGTTTTGGGTTGATTGCCTTTCAGTCTTTTACTGTTCAAGATGAATAACGGGGAATACTAAATTCCTCTTATTTACTTCAAACTTGGATCCTATAAAGGACATATTTGCTTTTCCCCTGATGTTGTAGTCTGAAAATCCAGCATGCAAACTAAATGGAGACAGTGATCAGTTTTTATTTCCAGTGTCGTCTTAACAACGTGGAGTCAACCAGTGTTTAAGGTGATAAAAGCTTTTTCTCCTCACAGCATTTAATGCAAAGTGAACAATACGACACAATGCTAACAGCTTCCTTTGGTCAACAAACCAAAGGCGGGAACGCTCTGCTGTCACCACAGTGAACGCCAGATAATTTCTCTTCCCTCGCGTGAAGGCCTGGCGTCTTCTCACTTTGATCCACTCTCTCTCCTCACGCTGTGAAATGAGATGCTGTGTGACTGCGCCGCCGTTTGCCGCTTTAAAGAAGTGTGTTTCAGCGCAGAGAAAACCTGTCCCGTTCGCTTTCTCCTGAAGACTAATTTACCCGCGCTGCCTCTCATGTCGGTGCCACTCTTACACCGCAGAAAAGGAGTTGTTGACTTCCTCACAGGCGGGAAGGTGTGCGTGTAAAGAGCCGTCAGTACGTGTGTTTTCTATTTGTGTGTTTGAGGGGGAGAAGTAGAGACAGGGATGACACGACGGCGTTTGAAGAGTGAAAGGAAACATTCTCCCGCTCTCTCCTCCCATTAAACATATTTGTACATTTCATCGCCAATAAAAACAGCAAATCAATCTCATCCAGCTCCCTTCAGAGGGCGCTTTGAAGTCTTCTTAGTAAATGACCTCCCACTTCCCCCACCCTCCCCTAACCACACACACACACATGCACACCCCAAAAAAAAAAGACTAGTGCAATATTTATCCCACTTCACAATTTTTTAAAGTTTTTTCTTCTTTTTTTTTTAAAGGAAAATCCTTGAAATTTTCATCAAAAGCATTCTAATCAGGCACTCCTCAGGTCAGCTAATGAGTTGGCAGGAGTGGGGCCCTCGCCGGGCGGTTCTCTTCAAAGGGCTAGCTCATTAGCGTTAGCGGCTCTGATTATGATACTTTCACATGCTCCCCATCTCTCTCTCTCTCTCTCTCTCTCTCTCACACACACACACACACACACACACACACACACACACTCAAGCTCCCTGATGCTGTCTCTCTTTTTTACACACACACGCACAGAGCTGTCATTAGCCCTGTTAGCATCATTAGCATCATTAGCTGCCAAGGTCAGTGTTTGAAGCCAGACAGGCAAGCGACCTCCATCTTCCACCAACCAGCCTTTCAAAATGTCTCCGAGCTCAACAGCTCAAAAAGTTACGGCCAGCTGAGGACCATGAGAAAAAAGAAGGAGAGAGGAGGAAAAATTTAAAAAGAGCAGAGAAGAATATGTTCAGGAAAAGTACAGAAAGGAACCGAGAGAGTGCAAAGGAGAGGAAAGGAGAGGGTGAGGAAGGACAGCTGAGGAAGGGAAAGGAAAGAGGACATAAGGAGAGAGGGAAAAGGAAAGGCAAGCAAAGGAAAAAAGAAAAGGCACAGTGAGGACAACAAAATCAAGGTTACAGACATGATAGGTAAAGGAAAGAGAAAAAAGAATAACAGGAACAGAAAGGTGAGGAGACAAAGGGAGCTGAAAGAAAGGAAATGTGAGCAAAAGGAAAGGTATGGAAATCAAAGAGGAAACGAGGCGAAAGGAAGGAAGGAAGTTGATGGACAGCTAAAAAAAAAAAAAAAAGCGAAAAAAACTGTATGTGCTGCTCTCTGCCCTCAGACTTTCCAGGTTTTTATAGGCGAACGTCTCCCACCATCTTTCCTCTCAGACAGACAGAGAGAGAGAGGAAGAGTTCACGTGTGATTTGCCACAACTCCTCTGAGAATTAATTAAAAAAGATGAAAAAAGATGTCACCTGTTCTCGGATTATTGAACCTCCCGCTCGCAGCTGACATCACATCACTGCACGGGGACTCTTAGGGGAAGTTTTTCATGATTTCTGACGTCCAATAGACTGTCATGTGGGGAGAATGTGAGTGAATCGCTGAATACGGTTCTTCTCGTGATGTGCATCTCCAATAACAAGTTGGTTTTAAACACATTCCTTAGATCTAAAGAGGGGTTAACTACATTGTGGGTGACCAGTAGAAAGATGATGGTATATATGTCGGACACCTGATACACCAAGAAGACAGCAAAGAATAAGTGGCAACGAACACACCGCAGAGACTACAGCCGACGGCCATCCAACACGTATGTTCTGCGCATTCATGAGAGAGAAATAACCCTCCATGCCAGCAGGCGGCGGTAGTCCCTTGTTATGATACGAGGAGAACATTTTCACACTACTGAGAGCTGGAGATAAATGAAACCTCGGAACAGCCAATCAGAGAGAATCCTCTCGCCGGCCGCAGACGCCAATTTAACGTCGAATCAGCCAAAAAAAAAGGGTGACAGGGGCCGACTGACCACAACAGAGCTGGACACACCAAAAAAAACTAGGGCTATGACCGCTCACCGAGGGTCCAACTAAATCAATCAATCTATAGATCACTCTTTATTTGTATAAATAGTTCACAACAGCTGTTTAAACAGAGCTGTCAACAACTTTTGGTAGATAGAAAATGAGTTGGTTATTATTCTTCTGCAGCGTCGCTGTTGTCGCTAAGCATACAGAGTTTGTTTAATTTTTTCCGGTGAAACTCTAATTCTAATTCTGTTTGATTTGTCTTTTACATTCCTGTCTACTTTGCATTTGGTAACAACGTCACATCTAGCATTTAGCTGCCTGTTTAGCCCAAAGACGGCACCATAAGCTGCAGGTCAAAAACAAGGAGAGGCATGGTCTGTGATTGGTCCAAAGCAGGGAGCGCATCCGTCACTCGGGAATGAAGCTTGTCCTCTCACATGTTTTGAAGTTTCATTGAAGGTTTATGGGTTTGTTTGGGTTGTGAAACATCACCAGGAAACATACGAGAATAGGCCGCCCCGCTGATCTGCTGCACACTTTGCAGTCATGATATCACAGAGCAGAATGAGGGGATCACATTTGTTTAAAAACCAAGCTTTAGGTAAATCCACTTAACTTGTCTTTCTCTCTCGTTATCCGTCTGTCCCCCCTCCTCCTCCTCCTCTCCCTGTGGTCAGTCTGTGTGTGTGTGTGTGTGTGACAGAGGCCCCGGGCTGACTAATGGCTGTGGGCGAGATGTCTGGAGGACGGATCGGCCCCTCTAATTCTCTGCTGCCGGACACACTGGATTTAACCCGGACTGACTGAGAGTGTGTGTCTGAAGCAGTGTGTCTAAACCTGTTTGAAAGCTGGAAACGGAGGGAGACAGAGTCTGTTCTGCTTGTGTGCGTGCATGCATGTACATGTGTGTGTGTGTGCGGGTGTGTGTGTGTTCCCAGAGAAAGCCTATTGAAAAGCCTCTCTCCAGTCTATCAGATTAGCTCCATTAGCGGATTAGCCGGATTAGCGGGTTAATTGCGCTCTGCTGCTGCGTTGGTGCGCAGAGGCTAATGACGGCTAACGCTGGTTAATCACACACACAGCCGCGTTAGCCAGCTACCGCCACGTCTGGCAACATGGCACCCACTTTGGGGGAACCCGCGTGCAGCAGCTTCCCATGAGGATTAGGAACAAGACATGTTTGGATTAAACATCTAATGCCAAGAACCTTTTTTTTTTGTTAGGCAGGATTATCTATTTTTGATCAACTACTGCTGTCTGTGTTTGTTTTTGTCTGTTCTCTGTCTGAACACTTTAATCACTTTGTTTGTACAGTTTTTAGCTGCTCGATTATGTTGTCTTTGCTTTTTTATGATGTCAAACAGATTTTATCCTAAAAAATGTAACTATGGAGGAGATTTGAGGCACAGACCTCGACTCTAAGAGGGTCATAGTTGAGTTTTTTTTTTTACATGTTGCACATCAACTGGCAATAATTGCACAAGCACGTGGAGAGAAAATGCCTCAATAGATCCAGAATCCAAAACACTTGTATGTTGTACTAAAGACACCTCTGGTTGAAAATGAAGAATGCCTACATCGAAATGAAGAGGAAAAAGTTCCCCAGCTTCATACTTACGTAATATCGCTTTTGAAAAACCTACAGTATGTCTGATCTCGAGTTGTGCAGGTTAGTTTGAGTCTCAAATTAAATTCTTACTTTAGTAAGTGTGTCATTTTAATCCTGCTCTCAGTGACAGAACTTGTGTATGAAAAAGAGAAATCTACTCCATTTTCCCTAAAGCCAAACTTTTTTAAATAAAACTCGTAGCTCCTTTTTTTTTTTGTCTCTTCCTGCAGCAGTAAGTTGTGCACGTCATAACTCGTGCTCAATAACTTTACTGAACTTCAGTAATCAAACCAATGAGAGTGAACAACAGCACGCATCGCTTCCTGTTCACAGCATGAGAGTGTTTTCTGAAGCCTACATACAAACATAGTGTCATTATAAAGCCACGGGCACAGTTTGACGAGTTGAGCTCCATCTGCAAGAATCCCGCCTGCAAACGACCCCCTGCTCACGGTAACATGGACACAGGCTCACGTAAATAGTGCTCTGAACAGCGTGTGGCTGCAGAAACAAATGCAAATGAATATTTACAACATGCAATGATAAATCTCACATGTGGGGTTGTTTATCTCTACTATAACACAGTTTATCGAGGGAATACTGAAACTGATTCTTGGAGCGCATGCTGATCAGGTTTCACTCAGAAATATCCTCCTTATTTTATGGTATCATAATCATTATTAATTTGATTCATTTCATTATTTGTGTGGATGGAAGAGAGTTGGATTAATATGACCGGATATTTATAATAAAGAGTAATGATGGGCAGTTTTAAAGTCTTATTGTTGAATGGTGTTAAAGCAGTAATCGCATTTTAGATTTTAAATGTCTTATGTGTTGCTGATATTTTCAGGTAATTAATCTTTGTCAGGCTTAATTTAAACTAAGACTTTTATACCTATAAATGAACCCACAAAGCATCAACGATATGACATCAATTAATCATGAATGTCCAAAGCAAACTCAGGACTGCTTACCTGATTTTTCTTCAGAAAACGTTTTCGACTGATTATGAATTAACTGTGAAAATATGTTGTGTGATTGATCATTATAATGATTGAGAGAGATGAAAAAGACCTTTTTTGACTGGACCTTATTTTTTTTATCTTCAGTTGTGATGTGAAAGTTTTTAGTGTTACATTCCTTTCAAACTAATTAAAACATGTTGTCTGCACGATTGGCTTATTGGTGTCAATTAACACAAATTGCTTTATCTACAATTCATAGGGAAATTGTTGGAGTACAGAAATCCACATGTAAACTTCAGCCCCCCCCCCCCCCCCCGTATGATTATCAGGAGGCAGGCATGTAAACAAACCTCAGTTCAACCCCAATCACCGCCGCCGCACAAACGAACAGAACAAGATAATCGGTCAAAGCGGCGGTATACGTGATACGCTGCAGATGTGGTATTAGGAGCCGGGCGAGCGCGCTGATATTGATGCACTAGCCAATGAGGTCTGACACATGGCTGCAGGACAGGAAATGCCAGGGGTTATGGGTAAAATGGGTGTTAGCGAGAGTGTGCAGAAAACCAGAAACGCACCCACACCTATGCACGCAAAGACACAGGCACACACAGACTCACACTTTCCATATATTCTGCGGGCACCTCGGCCTCATTAAGGGGAAGTGAAGGGCTCCCTGCTCATCTTTAAAAGATAAAACAAAGTGCTGTGATGTCATCCCTCATCAGCGCTCGCCAAGGAGACGAGGAGCACTTTAGCAGAAAGAGCAGAGTGTGTGATCGCCTGAACGCACAGACCTCCCTCTGACACTCTCTACTGCTTTCTTTCTCTCGCACACATTCACACACTCATAGTATACACACACACACACACACACACACACAATCACTCACTCACTCACAGCCATGGCAGCAGAGGATGGTGAATGAGGGATGCATGTTGGTTTGGGGCTAAACATGATATCTGCTCTCCCCAGGGCCGGCCAATCAGAACAAGCTGCCAGGAAAAAACAGCAAAAGCACTCAAGACTGGGCCGAAGAAAACACACTTAAACAAACATCGAAGCACACATACACACTAAACTTGTACTTCAAATCTCCCTCCAAGCAAACGTCCGTACAGACAAAGAAATGCTCGTGCGAACACACACCCAAAGTGCCGTTTGAGTGTTCATATGTTATAAGTTTCTGAATAAACTAAACCATCCACACTGTTAGCCAAAATATCCAACGCTATATGCTAACAGCGCTACAAGCAACTACAAAGCCGAGCCAAGCTTCGTCGTCGATGTTCTTAGAGTTGCACCAGTGCCCGCGGGGGGTGGGACCTTAGGGTGGGAGCTGGGGGGGTATCGAGGGCACAGGAAGTGAGTACCTGCGAGGCAGCAGCGAGGGGAAGCGCCTTAAGGTGCGGGGCCGAGGGGAGGCAGAGTCACCGCTGTGGGCTCTGTCGAGGGGGGAAGGATCACGGCTAAGTGTTTCCTGGGGAAGTGTAAGAGTAGAGGAGATGTTGTCAGGAGGGTGAAAGCATGAAAGCAAAGGTGATAAAGAATAAAAGGGTGCGAGGAAAAAAGCACAAGGCATTTTTGTTTGATTGCTCTCGTTTTTATGAAATAATGAAATTGTTCTGAAGGTTGTAAAAGCTGTTTTTGACTACAGTTCAAAAGAACACTATGTATAAAAGGCATATTTGTGTCCTGATAAAATTATCTGATCCAACGCTGCATCAAATCTTTTCCATGTATGGTGGCCTGTGAGGGACAGTTTTCACATTTTACTTTTTGATTAACTTAAATATATAACTAAATGTGTTGCTGTCTCAAGCCTTCTTCAATAGTAAGTTTTTTTTTTTTTTTTGCAAATTCCAAGTCTTTTCCAATGCATATTGCTTCTTACCTGATATAAATTACTTTACTGTCTAGTCTAGTCACATGAAAAATACAAACAAACAAAAAATTTGCAAAAGATTATTTTTTTTGGATTATAAACACAATTCATACATTTTCAGTTCATCTTTTCTTTTTCACCCAACACGATGAACACTTTTTAAAGACCATGCACTATTTTAATTCATCTCTATATACTTTCAAAGACAGTTTACGACATCAACCTCAGGAGGGCAGGCTGTAGAATTAGAGCAAAAAGAACATGAAGCACATAGACTCTGACACGTCAAACAACAGCTGCTGCTTCGCTCTCAGTTCAGTGACTTTTAATTGCACTACCTGGGACTTATTTTAACTTCTTTCATAACTGACCTGTGATAAAAGAGCACACACACACACGCAAGGAAAGAGTATGAAATATGGAGGCCGGAGGGATATCGAAGCGCTCAAGCTTAACTTCCTCCGATTTTTCTTTTTTTGTTTTTTTACTTTTATTTACCTGAAGAAGAAACTTGTTGAGATTTTTTTAAGCAGCCATACTAATAAATAAAAATACATTATAGGACATTAAAAGACACAAATGACACGTTTAAACTGCCAGTGTTTGTTAAGATCATCCTCAAATCCATCAGGGGAACATCCACAGTGAGAAGTGTCTGCCTCCATGTTATTTAAGACCCTTTTAAAACAAAAATAACCAAGCTGTTACTGTGTAAGTCTGGGAATCTGCAGAGTCGGGAGTGAAACCATCAAAGGAACTGCTCAGGTGCAGCTGACAGAAAACAAGAGAGAAGAATCTGCTGGTCTAGTTTGAGGAGTCCAGCACTCTTTGGTCTCACTTTGTTTTTGACCTCGTATAGAAGTTGAAAAGAGTTTCGTCTCGCTTCCTGCTCCATCATGTCGGCTGTTGAGTGAAAGATTAAATAAAAGGGAGAGAGAATCTTCAACCTTTTTAATTTCTCGCTCTTTCCCTGACTTTTAGCCAAATTAGTTGCCAATTTAAAAAAAACAAAAAACCCCATCAGATGAATCAAAAGGCAGAGAGGACAGAGGTGAGGAAGGGGGTCGGGGGTGAGTCACGGTATTTGGCAGTGGCAGGGTCATTAGAGGGTGCAGAACAGTGAGGAAGAGGGGGCACCGGGGCGAGGACGAAGGAGGAGGGACGACGGGGGTGACAGTTGAGGGGATTTGTGTGGGGTGTGATGAAGGGGGGTGGGAGGGGGTGCAGCTTGGAGGCTGGTGTGCGGCGGGGGTGAGGGTTGGCAGGGTGGAGGGGGGGTATCAGTGGGGAATGGTGTCAGCTGCAGAGGCAGCAGGGAAAGCCGACATCTTAATAAAACAGCCTCAGGCTAAATCCCATTAAAGGCCTCAGAGCCTGTTACCACTGCTGGCCAGGTAGCGCACACACATGTAACACACACACACACACACACATTGTATATTTGTGCCGACACACACACTCACAGGAATATATTATATATGGATCCATGTGTCCGTCTCTCTGTCTGCTGCTGTCTGTCCATGTGTGGGGGTCTTTCTTTCCTTTCTTTCTTTGTGTTTTTTTTTTTTTTTTTTTTTTGTGTGGTTTCACCATCTGACCATCGCACAATTATACCCTCCACATCACACAAACCACTACACACACCTTCTCCTTGTGCGCTATTGCTGTTGTTGTTGTCGTTGTCGTTGTTGTTGTTGTAGGGGCAATGGTTCATTCACAATTGTCTGCTCCATTTTCAGGCATTAATCTGTTTCTACCCATGGAGAGGTTCGAGTCCAATCCTCGTGTTTTCAAGGAAAAGATGTCACCTGTGTGGACCCTGAAGTCACCACTGAAAACTGATGTTGTTCTTGTTGTGGCTGCTTTCTCAGCCTCACCGCTGTATCTGTGAAACTATGATATCTGAAGACAACAAGGGCCAGTCTTCGCAATAATCCAGTGGTTCACAAATTCATTTTCCATCACCTGTCCGTAACCGTTACAGTGTACAGAAAGAAATGGTTTTAATTAAATTTCCTTTGTATCATCTCTCTGCGTTATCTCCTAAAATAACGGAGTCTGACTGTGAAGATCCTCAGCTACGGAAGCCTTCAGCGGACATGCACTCAAACCCTAACCCTAACCCTATTTAGTTTTACTCCATGTTCCCATGGTAACGAGCGATCTGGGTAATTTTCTGAAGATTAAGAAATCCAAACAAGGGCTGTGAGTGAGTGAAAGTGAGTGTGTGAGCCCCATGTTCAGAGGATGTGGTCCTCCAAGCGGGTGGCTCAGGTTCAAATCCATCCTGTGGCTCCTTTCCTGCTTCTTCTTACTTGAATTCTACTGCTATCCTCTGTCCTGTCCTATCTGTACAATAAAGACAAAACAAAGTCCAAAAAAGAAATCCAAACAATAGGCTGCTCACTGTGAAAGGCCAGACCATGAAACGTCTGAGATATGTTCAGCTCATTTATATGTTTGTTTTGTGCCTGAACATCTCTGGGAATACGAGATAAATAACATGAGATCACTTGTTCTGGGCCATTTTGGTAAAGAGAGGTCAGCTGATGAGAGACAGAAAACGTGAAGGGGAGAGAGAGAGGGGTGACATGCAGCAAAGAGCCAATATTAAATTTGGGTTGCTAACCTATATGATGGTTTATTTGAATGCTGGGTATCCATACTTGAGATAAGCTCAGTAAATAAAATGCCTTGTAAGTAATCTTGCTCTCTTTGATAAATACAAACACACCAAGCTCTGAAAAGAGTGTTTACAGGGTGTTTACATTTGCACATACAAGGAATCTGTCCTGGTTAGAAAAATATGTGTAAACAAATGTGTAGCTCAAGTCTGTTTTACCTCCACATGCTGGAGATTATTTTAAAGGTTCAGCTGGTCCGTAAATGTGTCATATTGAACTGCTGGCTGTCACCTCATTATAAACAGCTCAGAGTTAAGTGACAGTAAGGTAGTGGAGATAAAGTGATCAGACTGGCAGGTTAAAACCTCGCTGAATCAGAGTCTTTTTCTTCAGAGTGTAAAATCAAAGAAGTGGAGAATTCTGTTATTTATTTTAAAATCAGATCAAATGTCTCTTCAGCACCCAAAGGTCATCTTTCAGGTCTTTCTAAGGCAGCGAGGTGTATACAGGGTGTCTGCACCCGTTGTACAGCGCCCCTTGGTGGCAGTAGATCAGACCTGTCTGCTTTAATGGGAGACTGAGGTGACTTAAGGAGAGGTTTCTAAATGAAATCATAGACTTTGGGATATTTCTTTTCACCATACATGCTGAGTATTTAAAATGTGTAAACAGACCTCTCTATCATGAGGGGAAATAAAAACACTAATGAATCCCCTTCCCTCGACTTACTTAAATTAAGCTGTGTTAAACCATGTTGCTACAATAAGATATTTTGTATTGTGTTACTCGAGTGCTTCTCAAACTGGGGGTCCGGGTCTCAAAGTGGTCACAACATAAATCTAAAGGTCCACCTGATGATTCAAATCATGAAGAAGAAAAATGCACCAACATTTGTGATTTGTTTTTTTTTATTCCTGTGAAGTTCTGCTTTCTTGCCCCTTAAGATTTATTTTTTTTCTGAGTTGAAACCAAACAAAAAGCCTTTAGTTGAAACACTTGCCCCTTGCAGACATGTTTAACACGTGACAAACGGTCACCTTCAACTGTTCCAACATGTAAAAAAAAAAATAAGGCTGGAAATCACAGCTGTACTCCACGCAGCTGCACGCGGGTTCCTTCAGCTGCACGTCAGGGTACGACGCAGAGAAGGGAAGTCAGATTTTTTTTTTTTTTTTGAAAGAGAAAAGACAGCAGAGAAAATGTTCAGCGCCGCGGATGAGTTACGATGGCAATCCCTCCCCGGAGCTCCACACACGCCTGTATGATGAACACAATCTAAACTGTCCTCTGAGTTTTTATCCACACTACACACGTCGTGATATTAGGCTGCATGGGATTCAAGCACACTGGCCCAAATGATGCGCACACACAAGCTCACACACAGAACGAGGAAGGGGGGGGGATCAATATGAAAGAGGAATCTATATGTCCCAAAGTTGAAGTTCAGCCTCTGTCTGACAGAACACACAAGTTCCTGTTGTAGTAAACTATTGTTTTGACAGGATGTCACTTCAGTTCTGCCGAGTGTGTGTGAGAGCGCCGAGCGCCGCGTGCCTCCTCTTTATCTCAGGCCTAAGGCTACTGTCACTGAGCCGGGGGGAGAGTGGGAGACCGAGGCAGACAGACAGAGAGAGAGAGGGAGAGAGAGGGAAATAGGGAGGAAAAAGGGCGAGATAATTCACTTGTCAGCTGCCTGATGAAATGCCATTTTAACTGAAGCTGCTAATAGGAGCATTACGGGGGTTCAGCAAGCCGCAGACAACTTGCTGATGGTGAAGGCTGCCATGTGTGTGTGTGTGTGTGTGTGTGTGTGTGTGTGTGTGTGTTTGATACCAATACACCAGCATACTTTTCTCCCTTCTCTTCACACTAAATCTCTTGCTTGCCAACAGCAACATCTCATCTCTCTGACTCCACGCCGTCTGGGTCAATGTGGATTTTTTTTTTCTTTCTTTTCTCCACCCTGACAACTGAACCTGCTCCATCCATCAAACACGTTCACTACTTCACCACACGTTCACCTGTCGGCGCTCGTGTAAATTAAAAGAAGACTTTTATCATCCTTCAAGCAAGTGATGTTTGGAGCAGTCAGTGAGTGGTGATATAACTTTGTTTTTTTTAAAGTTTAAGAAGATAATTAAACACGGAGTAAGAAATAGACAACTTTATGAAATGAAATGAGATTAGCTACAGCTTTATTAAAGTGCTTAATTCAAATATGAGACTCCAGTAAAGAAGGTTAGATGTCTCCTTTCCATCATTTCTTTAAATAGACTGAACACTCACACACAAAGCTACAGTTTAAAGTAATAAGATTTCATGACCAGTCATAAAAGCAGGGTCAGATATGACCTACATTGTTTCCAATAGTTTAAATCAATAATTGAACTTAAGTTTGGTACCTATTGCGTATTTTATCATCTTTATTCTATGTTCATTTTTGTCAGTGTTTTTCTGTATTTCTTATTGTGTCTCAGAGCAACTGTGACAGCTGAATGTCCACCCAGGATTAATCAATATTTCTGATTCTGACGATGCAAAAATAAGTCTCAGTTTCTCTTTCTTTCACGGTTTAAAAGTTTTATTTTTTTATATTTAGAGGCTTTATCTCATTAAAAGTCAAACACATTTTTCTGACATGTTTTTTTGGTGTATATCTTCACATGCAACTTGGTAAAAAGTTGTTCCTAAAGTCTGCCTGAAAATATTTCATTAATGATCGAGTACTGGTTGAAAACATGAACCAAATGAAGGTGAGTATAATTCTGACCATACAAACAAAAATGATGAAGCATACAGCTTTACATGTGTCTGCATTGTTAACACATGTAAAGAGTTAATCAGTATAAAGATATTCACACGTCTGATCTGTTATATTAACCATAAATAACAATGTTTGTAAATGTAAAGAAGAAATGAGACAGACTGTCCATTTCACAGTGAGTCCAAAAATTAAAGCTGTCATACTTTTAACATGAAGGGGTTAATTATATATAGAGAACATGCTCACAGATTTTGTAACTTTTAGGTCTTTTTTATATATATATAAAAAAGGTCCTTGCTTTTTTGTGTGCTTTTGTTGGAGAGACAGGACAGAGGAAAGAGTCAGAAATCAGGTTGAGAAAGAGACCGAGAGACCAAAGGTCAGACTTAAACCAACACTTTTAAAAGTATCCTCCGTACATGCGGCGTGCGCACTGACCACTGCACCCCGTGACTTTTAGACTTTAAGGTCATTTAAATCAATGTCGTCTGACGTGCGTTAAATCATGAGGCCTCGTGGAGCCGAACTTTAGAAGAAGCTTTAAGAAATCATCAGACAATAAACTCTTCTATTAAAGTGATTTACTGTTTAAAAAAAGCTGATGTTTGTGAAGCAGTTTTAAAAGAACATCTTCTTAATAGTTAATGATAGATATATAATGTTTCTCTCATGATGTGAATACAACAAATCAAGAAGAGAAGCACTTTTATGTCAATCTAAAAGTACTGGATTTCTGTGTTCGCTCATCACGCTCCACCATCTTTAATTCAAAGTAAAACATTTATTTAGTGCTAAAAAGAAGCATTCGTATCGGATGTATTTATATTTTCAACTAGTGTTTCTGTGTCCTCCTGAAAAGTCTCTGCGTGCTTCATCGGCGTGATGAACGACGTGAGCGAAACATGAAAATGACTAATTGAGCTGGTTCATACCTCGGCAGGATTCAGGGAAGAATTTAAAACTATTGACATAAATAAAGGACTGAAAGAAAACGTGTTCACATTTAAACTTGACTGTCTCTTCCTTTAAACTGAAGCTGTGTCCTTACAACACACATAACAAATACACTGATGAACTGTATGTTGTTGTTGTTTGTTGTTGTTGTCTCTCTTTTAAGTGTGATGTGATTCGATTGGGATGTGAGGATTTCTGAGCTTGACAAATTTCTGTCTTAGACATATCATAATGTTACAGACCTCAGAGTCTTTACATGGAGACAGTCACACACTCACCCTTGATCTGAGAACAAGTTGTGAATAGTTTTCAAACACAATTTTAAGATTTTTTGGATTTTTTTTTTTGTGGCTTTATTGTAGAGAAGAGACCGTGCAGAGAGTCGGAAATCAGAGAGAGAGAGAGAGAGAGAGAGAGAGAGAGCGAGAGAGAGAGAGAGAGAGAGAGAGAGAGAGAGAGCATGCAGGAAAGGAGCCACAGGTTGGACTTGAACCCGGGCTGCACAAATGGAGGACGACAGCCTCTGTACATGGGACTCGTGCACTAACCTACTTTTCACTTTGAGTTTTATTTATTAGACAGTTTGTATGAACTTTTCTTCAAAATGAAAGATCTTTTATAATATTTAAAAAAAGTCAATTATCTCACACAAACAAAAACATAGTGAGTTCGTCAAGCTTTAATCATTAAAATGAGCTATAAGAAAACTTCTTAAGCAGCTATAGTGTTACATTTTAGACTCGCCTAAACTGTCTGGACTTGTTTGGTATGAAACTCAAACATGGATCTTCAGTGTGAGGTGATTTTGTCGTCTGCTGGTTTGTATGTTTTGGATCTTTGCCCCGAACGTTTTGATGCTGCATTAGATTCATAAAGAAACACTGTGAGCGTATTCAGCATCATCACAGCACCCACTTATATACTGTCCACCAGCATTATGTGTTTTCAAAGGGACATCTCAGACACACACACACACACACACACACACACACAACACACAACCACACATGCTCTCACACACAGAAAGGGTTAAGAGAGCCCTGAGGCCAAGTGATTTACGCAAGAATGGACTGAATAGTGACTGTCTCTTTCTGCGTGTGCATTTGCAAATGTGTGTGTGTGTGTGTGTGTTTGTGTGTGTGTGTGTGTGTGTCTGAATGCTTGGGCACTCAAGTACTGTATTTAAATAAAATACTCCGATACAAAGCTGCAGTCCTGCTTTGTAGAGCTGAGTTTAAGAGACACATTTGATGTCTTTCTTCTGTCTTTACTCATAGTGGACTGAACGCACGCGCACGCACACACACACACACACACACACACACACACACACACACACACACACACAAACATGAGATAATCTAATGCACAGACATATGGTAAACACTTCAAAGCAGAGCCAAATATGACCTTCAAGCTGTTGTTTGGAATATTTTTAACACAGGATTTGATTCATTCTTCACTAAATATCTTCTTTTTTTTAACTAGTTCTGCAATTCATCTCATTTTTAAAAAAATATCTAGCATGATTGTGCCTTTAAATGTGATGAAAATACACACTTTTATTTTCTAGCCTATTTATTTTGAGGACATCACAAGCACAACAATACATCATCTCTTGTATTTTTGCCCGTACATGGCACTTATTTGCTCTGTGTATATACAGTTTATTATAAGGCAGGCAGGACTCAATTAAATGACATTAATGTAGTCAGGACTTTCAGGAGCATGTAATCAGAGTTCCTGATTTTTTACCCAAAAACTGTCGGACCCTTCTCAAAAAGTTTTTTTTTTTAATTTTATTTTTTATTATAGTTTTTATTGAAAGGTTTCTGCCTTAGAGGAAAACCCCTGTTATTCGTCTTTACAGGATTAGCATAATTTTACCCTAAGAAGAGTCCTTAATTTAATAGACGTGTATATGTTTCATACTATTAACAAGGTAGGACTCAAGATCTACATAAACAAATGAAATATGTGAGGGCAGGACATTCTGGGATTCAGTTAAATTACTTCCCAACAACACTCATCAAAATAAAAATAAACCCAACACGATGTGAGACGATCAGCAGGGGAACAGTCAGATAACAGCCCTCTCTGTGGTTTCAGCCTGTGAAGAGCCTGAACGCCATCTAGTGGCTGCAGCAGGAAGTCTAGCTGAGACTGCAAACAGCGGCAGGATCAAAGGTCATAGATGGATCAACTTTAATGTCAACAGCGCCCCCTGCAGGGTAAGAGCAGAGCGAGCTGAAGGACAAGGGTGGAAATGTTGATTTAATCAACTGTGACTGAGATCTTGTGAATTATGGATAGTGTGCAATATACCTTGCGTTGTTCTGTATTGGTATGGCCTTTCTTTTGTTTGTGTGGATATGGTTTCTCTATTGTTCTTCTTAATGTGAGTGAAAACAGCTGAATGAGTGCTACATAAATACAAGGTTTGACAAGTGCAAAGCTCTTCATTTGTTGAATTCAAGGTTTGTGCATTAAAGGTAACAATGACTGACTGCATGATGCCGACCTGCATTAAATCACACTTTTACTTATTTTTTATGAAGGAGCCACTGAAACTGATCAAAAGGAGATATGAGGGGAAAAACTGACCTTTACTAACCTACTGACATTTACTAATACTGAATTAGAAAAGCACTCGGCTGAAAACTTGCTCTTCACAATAGATTGGAAAAGAACATTTCAAGTACATTACAGGTAACCTCAATGAGCTTTAAATAAAGAGTAAAAACACAGGAAGTATAACAGTTCTTTATGAATAGTGTAGAAGTAACTATTCTGTCAAACGTTTGCCTTTCATGTGCAGGTATGTGTTAAAAGCAAACAGGATCGTGTCCTTAAACATTCAAACGGCTTCTTCTTCAAAACAAACAGGTAAGTTACAAAATTATTTCTACAAAGTGAGTACAACTGATATCAGGGTGCGTGGATGTAGAGTTTTAATTCTTCATTGTTGCATGTTCGGATAATTATTTTTTTTAAGGGGTGATGAAGGCGAGGAAACCAGACGCTCTCTTTTGTTTGGGTCCCATTTTCTTCCTGGAGCTTTTGTGACTCAGGATTGTGACTTTTGGTATCTCACGTTTTATCCCTTTTGCTTTTTTGTTTGTTTGTTTATTCATCTCTGAGGCTATTCTTAGGTTATCGTAAATAACCAACGTCTCGTATGTCCGATGGTGTCTGTCTTTGCAAAAAGAGAATCTTGAACCTGAGTCCTTTTTGGTGTCTTTGCTGCGGTAATCAGAGATGTCTCAAAGCCGGTGACACATAAGTGGAAGAGACAAAAAATACTTTCACGTTTATTCACAAATAAAAAGCAAGTCAATTTCACCAAAGGAAAGTGGAGCATTGGTGAGCAGCCTCTCTCTGTCTCCCCCAATGAGGAAGTGGTTCCTGATCTTATCGATCAATGAACACTTAATCCACGATGACCCAGCCACACCCAGTGGCCCCTGAAACACACAAACAGCCAACCAGCACAACAAGAAACCAGCAGGGTCATCACACAGTAAATCAAATGTGTGATTTACCACCATGCTTTTCATAGATTAAGATGATGCTAACAGCTTTTTGGAAGTGGATTTGTAGTATGGTTACCTCGAAGAGGAATCTATTGATAACAAATGCTAAAAGTGTGCTTTAGTGGTACATCCAAATAGCACTGTTAAACTAAAAGAGCTCACATGTAATGCAGTTGAGTTTATTACTGTGTGTAATGTGCAGGACCTGTTCATATTAATGCCACATTGTCCATCAACATTCAACATAGTGACGGCTAACAGGGACACTGGATCGGCCTTCAGTGTGTCTGTGAGGAGCGAGGGACTCTGACTGACACACACCTGCATGTGTGTGTGTGTGTGTATGCACCTTAGAAAACTGTGTGAGTTTTAAGGTGTCTGTCAGTGTGTGTGTGTGTGTGTGTGTGTGTGTGTGTGTGTTACAAGTTGGTGTGTGCATGTGTGTGTGGAGCTGTGGATCTCCTAATTTAGCCTCTAGAGAGCTGAGACGTCGGGATGTCAATCTCCCTGCGCCGCTTTTTTCCCCACTTAACTTTTTAACCGAGTTTCCTCCTCTTTGCAATCCTCTGTATTTATAGCTGCCAAGCCTCGAGCAGCCACGTACATCTCTCTCTCTCTCTCTCTCTTTTTCTGTGTGTGTGTGTGTGTGTGTCTGCGGTATTTACCAACATTAAACTCTTTGTGCCATGTGTGTGTTTACGTGTGTGTGTGTGTGTTGGCTGCACAGCTGTTGATATTGTGGGGTTAGGGGTTTGGTATTTCAGTCAATTTCCACTGAGACGGAAGATGAAGCGTGGAGCGAGGGAGACAGAGGAAGTGTGTGGAAATCGCTGGAGGAAAACGAGGGAGCAGAGGAAGAAAGAGAAGGAGGTGAAGGGGATGAGGAGGGAGATGGAGGCGGTGGTGGAGGGGTTTGAAGGGGTACAGAGGGACGGATGGAGGGATGAGGCAGACTTCTGGCCGGGGCGAAGCTGCTCTGAGACTAATTAAGGTGAGGGCAGTGGCAGAGACGAGGTAATGATGAAGAAAAGGATTTACTCCCTCCATCCCTCCGTCTAAGACACACACCACCTCCTCTTTGCCCATCACTCACACCCCCACATCTTCTTCTATCTCCCCCCTGTCCATCTAACCCCTTGTCTTCCTGAGCTACACTTCACTTTCCTGTCCTTGTTTCCGAAACTAATTTCAATCAAGACCACAAAAATTAGTTTGCGACTAAAACTAGTTACTGGAATTCAAGCCTTCATTTGACATGTGGAATTTTTCTAATGGATTAAACGTCTTAATTTATGCCTTCTGTTTAGTCTGTGTTGCACTCATCGTGTGTCAGGCCTTTGTGAGACGGTTCACAACATGGACCTCAAGTGCAGGAACTTCTGCAGGAGCACGCAGGTCGCTGCTCTGCACACTTTCATCAGTGTTGTTCAACATTTAGAAATGTGTTTAACATGTGACCTCCTGTGGATGGATGCCTTCTGTTTCCTTCTATCTATCTATCTATCTATCTATCTATCTATCTATCTATCTATCTATCTATCTATCTATCTATCTATCTATCTATCTATGTTGTGTTTCTTTCTATCTTGTCTGATGTGGTAAGAGGTTTTTATAAGAAGTTTTTTTCTCAAATCATAAATCATTACGTAGTGACTGTCTGTGGTTTCAGGTGTTCTATAAAAGGATTATTGTTTATCTGTGGTTATCACTGTGGTTTGGTTTGCATGGTTAACCACACCTCCAATCAAAGAGCGCACTGTGTAGAGTACAAACACGTGCTTTATGTTTGTGGTTTAGACGTGATCCAGATGTTGATATTAAACTGTTGTTGCTTGTGTAAATGTGCCGGCGTTACTTTTCTCTTACAAAGTCCGTCTGACAGTATTTTTCTCAATGCAACTTTTTCTGTTCAGGCAGAAATGTATTAACCAAAAACAAATGTGACACATCACATCAGTTAGTGTGAGACTTATGAAAGGCAGCTGACAGACCAAAAAAAATACCAATATGTTTGTGTGTAAATTATTAGAAAGTTCTTATTGAACAAATCTCATCACCATTTTACAGTAAACATCTTTTATAATAATAATAACTTTATTTAAAAACACAGGTTTGACAAACAGCAAAAGCATAAGTAGGAACAAAGCAGAAAAAGCTAAAGAACATAAATAACAGCAAAACTATAGCAAAACACCCTGAACAACCAATCACAGGTCCCCTCACGAGAACCATCAAAGGAACCAAGAACCCAACAACACAAACTGAGACTAAGACGACTAAAGATTTAACAAGAAGGTCCTTCATATTCTCGTTCGTCTAAGAAAGCGAATACACAGACTTAAATTATAAATCAATAACCGGTCACAACAAATGTGTCAACTGAGACATTCAGACACATACACACCAACATTTCAAGAAACATTAAATCAAATACAATATATGCTGATTGGTCCTGTAATTAATGACTGATGAGAATACTTTATAAATTATCAATAAATTACAAAAATCTGATTGTTAAGAATTATATCTATACTAAGTTAAAAGGTAAATGCCAATATTTCCTTTAAGTTTATTCTTTTTTACAATTTTGCTACACTTCCACAAAATCTCTCTCTCTCTCTCTCTCTCTCTCTCTCTCTCTCTCTCTCTCTCTCTCTCTCTCTCTCTCTCTCTCTCCCTCTCTCTCTCTCTCTCTCTCCCTCTCTCTCCCTCTCTCTCCCTCTCTCTCTCTCTCTCTCTCTCTCTCTCTCAGACACACAGGTGTCTCTCACTCCAGCTGTGCCTCTGCCTCCATCCTCTCCTCTCTTCGATTCTTGTGCTTCTTCTTCCTGTGGACAAACAGGAAGCTGCAGCTGCTTGTCATGAGGCCTCCTGTTTTTTTTTTCAGCCCTGCCAGCTGGTTCCCGTCAAACGACGACGACACCTCCTCTTCCTAACGTTCACTTCCACCGACACATATTCTACATCTGCATCATGTCTTATCCTTGTCTACATCCTCTCCTGTTGTGTTTCTCCTGGCTGGAAGTGAGAGGAGGAGGTGAACTGTCGCCTTCCTTTAGTCTGATGGTTTAATAAGTAGAAACAAATATTCTCTAGGTGTCTCTGGTGTACAGCAATTATAGAGTCAGGAAATAAAGACAAATGTATTATGGACAGTCATCTAAATTTGCTCTGTTTAGAGACATATGGTGTGATTTGGTACAAAATGTACTTGACTTGTCATAGTTGTAGGTACATGACGGTTGGAGGTGTGAAAGTGAGTCTGTTAATGAAATGAAATGTGTAATACGCAACAAAACTTTCAGGAATTTCAGAATTTTGAGGAAAATTTGGGGGCAATTTCTGAAGACCGTTCGGAATCCATCGAACATTTCATTCATAAATTTATATTCTGACAAATCATTTTCATTTCTCCACTAAATAAGCAACAATGAAGACCATGAAGTAACATCGGGCAAAATGTTCTTTTTTTTTAAACGTATTTGTTAATGTTAGCCACCATTAAAGCACAGCCTTCTGATATAAGAACTGCAGGGTAGAAACATATCTAATTATTAACGCTCACCTTGACCAGTGGTGATTCTGCAGTCCAGAAAAAGGCAAGCGATGTCTAGCAAGGCATGAAGAGGGAGTGTTGTGATGGGGCCCCCTTAGGGATGTTTCCTCCAGTCTTTATAAGATTGGTAAATACTAACCTGGGGCCCTGCGTTCCTGTTGACAAGCAACACCTCTGAACTTTAATACATTCACAGAAGTCTGAGTAGAAACTCTACTTAACGTTTACACTTTTAAGCTAACTGTGTGGTTTGCTCTGCCAGCTCATCTGTTTGACGTTGCAGTGTTGTGTAACAATCATTCTGAGAGTCTTTTCAAAGCTGCACAAACAGATTCATTTATTTTGTAAGTATAAATCATTGCTGTTACAGTCCATGCTTACATTTGGGTGCCAGTGGACAAGAAGAGAGGCTGTTGTACACGTAGCAGACGGCCCGGGTTCGAATGCGACGCGGGGCACCTTTGCCGCATTTCATTTCCTACACTCTCGACTTTATCTGTCATCCTGTCTTTGTAATAGAAGCACAACAAGCCCGAACAATAAATCTAAAAACAAAAACAACAGAAAAAAATGCATTTTTGTGCTGGCGTGTGTGAAAAAAACAATGTTTACTAGCTTGTTATGCTAACATGATGTCCTAGACAGAATTGAGGCTAACTGGCCAGATTTTAAAACATTTTTATTTTAAAACCAGGTTAGTAAACCAGAAGTAGATGTCAGAAAGTGAGTTGCTATCTGCTACAGGCTGAGCACACCATGGAATATACCTGCCTCGCTAATAGGCGGCTTTTAATTCCTGGGGTTTCAATGAAAATTTGAATTCTCCTCTCTCCGCTGTGCTCACAGATTTTCCTAAGGAAGTCTGTAAAATAACTCGACAAAAAGAGCGGCTTCTAAACAGTGCACCTTGTGTACTTTCACATATAATGATGGGAGCAGCATGAAGGTAGCATGTTTGATCACAGCGCACTTCAGACGAAGAACAAAAGCACCTCAGAGGAACTATGGTGTCAGTTTTTCTCACAACTGCTACACCACCTCAACAAAGTCAGTGTAAAAATGTGTAAGCCAGCAGAAAAGAACAGAACAGGATACAGTGCACAGCTTTCTTCTATACATCATAACTTAATTGTATGCATGACATAAAATGGTAAAACAACACACAAAGAATCTTTTGAATTGGATCAGATACAAACAAAAAAATAATAATAAGAAGGTGTAAACAGTCAACATAAACTAATGTGCAGCAAAACACTGGTCACACCTAGCACTGAAATGTTTTAAACGATTGTTACATCAGATTTTTTTACTTTTATATGGTCTCATTTTATCTTTATTTTGAAAATAAATATTCAAATCAATTAAAAATCAGGGTTACGATGGCAGAGAAAATGTTTCTGGAGGGATGGATGAAACTATCAGACAACAATGTGGAATAATTATCTTCATTTTGGATTTAATGTATTATATGTGTATGATAATGAGTGCTGCTGCAGTCGTTTTGACTCATACTATGTGCACATTTAAATCACTTGCAAACTTAAAACTGCCAAAACTCCAGAAAACTTTTTGGATTCCTGGACCTTTATGATTCATGCATGGTCAGCAATCTGTCGCGTCAGCTCCCACATACAGCTCATCCTTATACCTGCAATGCTGTCTGTTACTGTGTTGATGGCCATTTTAAGCAACAGAATTACTTTTTCAATAATAGTTCAGTTTGTTTGAACTGATCAGGAAATGACAATTATAGTTCACCTTTAAAAAAAAATCTCATTCCGAAAATTGAAAACTTAGAGACAGAACAGAAGCGAAGGGAGACACGAGAACCTGCAACAAAAAAGAGGGATGACAACCAGCCCTCGACAAATTGAGTTTTTGTCTGCAAAATGACAGTACGTCAACCTTTGACCCCTTTGGATTCAAGTACCCAAGAGGCGGGGCTTAAAACGCAGCAGGTGCTCTCATTGGACAAGGTCGTTGGACTTTGCGCTCTGTGGGGGACGTGATTGGAGCGCGAGCCCTATGCAGAGAAGAAGAGACAACGACACAGCATGAGCTGCGTACAGAGAGAGAAGGAGGCTGAGAGGAGAGAGAGGGATGGATGGATGGTTGGGGAGGTGAGCTGGGGAGGAAGGTGTGTGCATTGTGTGTGTGTGTGTGTGTGTGTGTGTGTGTGTCTGTGTGTGTGTGTGTGTGTGTGTGTGTGTGTGTCTGTGTGTGTGTGTGTGTGTGTGTGTGTGTGTCTGTGTGTGTGTGTGTGTGTGCAGCAGAAAAGCCCAGATAGCAGTGTGTCAAGACTGCTGTCACTCACTCATCCATCCATCTGGCTAATTGGCTCCTTACCCTCTCTCTCTCTCTCTCTCTCTCTCTCTCTCTCTCTCTCACTCTCTCTGCCTCCCTCCCTCCCTCCCTTCTTTTCTCTCCTCCTCCCCTCCCCTCCCTAGCTTGCCCTCTCTCTCTCCCTCCATCAGGCGTTGCTCCTAACTGCGCGCCGGAGGCCAAAATGCAGATGAGCTCTGCCTCGCGTCAGGGGGAGCTTCTGCTCTGCTTAATTATCTGAGCGTGTGTGTGTGTGTGAGTGTGTGTGTGTGTGTGTGAGAGAGAGAGAGAGAGGGAGAGGGAGAGAGAGTTAGCTTATCAGCTTACCGGCCCACACACACACACACACACACACACACATAGAAACACACGTATATACTGTTCAAGCTGCTGCTGCTGTTGCTGCTATGCTAAACAGCAAGGCATCCTGGGAATTGCAGTGACAGCTCATTTTGGTTTTTTCGCAGTCTATGTATGAAAGCTGCTGAGAGACAACCCCCCCCCCCCCCCCCCCATTCTCCCCCCTTTTAAACACACACAAACACATACTCACTCTTACACACACACACACACACACACACACATACACAAACACAAAACCCTCCATCTTTCCCCGGTGCTCATGGGAACAGGTCCGGGGCCTGTCACTAACCCTCCCCCACCCTCCCTCCCCTCATCGCCGCGGTGACAGGGCTTGTTGACAAACGCCAGCAGTCATCAGGGCACCATGGGAAATCTTCTGCCACCATTTTGTCAGCAGAATGACAGAAGTTGTTAATGTCTCGCCTCTCGCCCTGACACGAGACGCTGGGGCTGACAGACTCTGACACACACCGTACACACACACACACACACACACACACACCTTGAGATACACACTGCTGTGCGTACTGTGTCACAAATGTCACGCTCCATACTGACACAAACACAAGCGTCCACGCACACACATACACACAATTCTTGTCCATATTTTGTGCTCCCCATCCTTCATTCTTCACCCATCGCGCTCAACTAAATCAGTCAGTGTGTGTGTTTGTGTGTGTGTGTGCGTGTGTGTGTGTGTGTGTGTGTGCGCGTGCGCGTTATGTCTGACAAATAGACGTGTATGGATGTTTAGTGTGTATGACTCCAGAGTGTTAATGAGGATAAGTCTATGAGTGTGTACGGCTCCTAATGAGTTGTACTCCTGTGTGTGTGCGTGTGTGTTTGTGTGTGTGCATGTGTGTATCAGAAAACAGTGTCTCAGCTCTCGTTATGGATGCGGCGTATGCGTCTGATCAATAACATTTACAATCCCGACAGGAGATCGAGCCTGGCGGACAAGCCTAACTGACCGTTATGAGAACATGATGAACTCTGGACAGGGTACACACACACACACACACACACACACACACACACACGGGGAGCTTCTCTGGACAGCCAATTACCGTTCCTCATAATCCACTTGCTCCACACACACTCCTCTGCCATCCACCTGTGTACAGTCAGTTGCTGTGCAGTCGACACACGTCTAGTTGTATATATATATGTGTGTGTGTGTGTGTGTGTGTGTGTGTGTGTGTGTGTGTGTGTGTTTGTGTTGCTGAAGATGCCAATGTTCCCCACAGAAACAGCAAAGACTCTCCGTCTGAAGCACACAGGCCCCCTGATCACATCAACACAGTTAGTTTGGTACATCTCGCTGCACTGGACGTCCCTGTTCAGAGCTGCTCTCTCTATCGAACGTCTCAAGGTTTTTGTGGAGTCGTGCCTGCGGGACGAACATGGCAGAATCTGTCCAGAGTCGGGGAAGAAGATGAGTTTATGTTGTGTTATAAAGTGTGAATTAGAATAAGCTTGGGTAAGATAACAAACCCTGACCTTTAAGTTTGGGAATAAATCCTTTGGATGTTATTTTGACATCATAGCAGAAAGCTTTAACTTAGAGATAAAGTTAAGGACACGGGTTTAGCTCAGTTGGTGAAGCCATGTTTAGAGGCTACAGTTCTCGTCACACTGGTTGCAGGTTTGACTTCCAGTCCAGGTGCTATTTGGCGCAAGTTATTCCCAAAGTTTGTGTCTCTCTTAAGCTGTCTCATCAATTGAAGGTTAAAAGTCCCTCAAAATAATGGCATCATAAATCCCCTAAATGTGTCTGGCAATTAGGAAACAAAAACAAAGGACATTAAAGGATTGCTATGTTTATGTATGATTTACTTTTTTTTCACATTTAACGCCGGGATTCTTAAGTGTTTAAGACACAAAATACACATGTTCAGCTGCCTGTGAAATAGACTGGCTGAATTTTTACAATAAAATATTTCTATGGAAAAAATTCCAACTTAATAATAATTCAATAAGATTTATTTTTATAAGCACCTTTCAGGACACACAAGGACACTGAATGACAATCAATAATGCATATCCAACTTAGCTTTTAAATGCTAAAACATAACATAACTCGTGTGTTTTTGGCACCTGTACAGATAGTGGACAGATAAGCAGCACAACAACACACATAGACAGTGATGTTAGGGCTACAGAAGGATGCTGTCTTGAACGCTGCCTCACAAACAGAGTTCTGTCCTTTGTCGTGTAGGTTTATTTGGATAGATATAAAACTGACAACAAATTAAACACTGGTTTGACTCATGTCCGAATCAAGAGACTCACCTGTCAGATATTACAGAGCAGCTATCATTAATCAAACCAGTGATTAATTTGTGGTCAGTTTTACATTTGATAATAAATCTACACGACAAAGGAAAGAACCACTGCTTTAAAGACCTTCTGTTATATAGACTTTGTTAAGGTTTTGCTCATATTTCTTTATTTAATTTATTATTGTTTTACAGGGGCAACCCAGAATAAATAATAAATGTAATTAATGCAATGAATGTAATTGCACCAGAGTTGGCTAATTACTTAATTGCATCAGTTGTCCCCAGGCAGGTTCACAAATTGTGGAGTAGGCAGCTAAAGGCTACTCATACTTAAATATGGTCATTGTTGGGGGTTTTTTAAACATTGAGCAATCCCTGACCCTGAAATCACCTTTAAGCATATTCAGAACGAGTTTCTGGATACGTTTTATTTGCCTACAGTGAACAGAAACTTGTTCACATCACACAAACACAGAGACATGCGCACGTACGCACTCTGAGCGCGCGGAGAGCAGGTGGAAGAAGCGCGAGTCAAGTGCAGCTTTCAGCAGGTGCGCCCCGCGTGAGCCCGGCTAGGACGAGATGAAAGAACACCGCTGCACACACCGACTCTCTCTCCCTCTCTCTCTCTCTCTCTCCCGAACTCCCTTCCTCCCCCTCCGCGTGAACACCCCCCCCTTCCCCACCCCGCTCCCCCGCGCGCTCGGTGAGGTAGATTTGTAATGACAGCAGCGGGTGCATTCGCCAGTCATTCCCCATAAAAGGTTCCGCGTGATCAAAGCCCCGCAGAGGCAGCGAGAGGCGGGGAGGCGGCCCGCTATGTCGGCGTGTGTCGGTGTGTGTCTGCGTGTCTCCGGTGTCTCGCAGGGTTGAAGCTGTTTTGAAGCTTTAAAAACACAAAAACCCCTCTCTGTCTCTCTCCCTGCTATTTACATTCGAGCTCCGTTTTGCCTCGGCAGTAAAACATTGGTTTTATTCCCTCCGCCTGTAGCCTGTGTGTGCGTCTGTGTGACAGGCACGGCTGCATTAATCAACTTTTCCCGCTCCTTAAACTGGAAGAATTAAATCTTTTAATACATTTTAAACGGAAGTGTCTGACTGAAGTTATGTTAACAAGCCCCCCCCAACCTGAGGTGCGCGCGAGTGATGAGCAGAGCAGACTCCCCGGTGAGCGCTGAGGGGATCGCGCACACCAAAGAAGAAGAGAGGCAATGTGTTGATATAAATTTACCCATCCGTTGTCAATTACACAAACACTTTGGCGGGTGTAAAAGTTCGGTTCCCTCCACAATAAGAACACTTAATATCAAGACTGCGCAGTCTGAACTTTTAAGTACAGCGACCGTATCCCCAAATTCTACATATTCATGTTTTAAATCACCAAGAAGCGCGCGTGCATCCCTCTTTACACCTCCTCATTAACATCAGTCGTCCCGTCAGAGCCAGACAGCATTATTCACCATCAATTAAGCGCAAGAGGAATCCAAAGCCATCTACTGCTGACACATCCATGGTGCACACACAGGCCGGGATGCAAATGCACAAATATTTTGGCAATGCACATTTGAAAATCAGTTAAAGACTAGACAACACATCTCTCCCCCTTTCCCTAAAATTCACTGTTATTGTTGTGCTTATCTCTGCAGCACAAAGCTGTCTATACATTGATCTTTTCTCTTGCAATAGTTCCGGTCCCTGCTGAATTAAACATAACCCATCAAAAACGCTTGAAGTTTTTTGTCCATGCATCAAGGGCCTTCAATCAGTGCAGTGTAACGCAAGTGTTAAAAAAAAGAAAAAAAAAAAAGAAGAAAAAATGCAAAAAGCTCACATGCAATGTTTTGTGCAGTTATAATTCAGTTTAAGCCTGATAACTGAAAACGTAACTATTTGCAATTTATTAGTGGAGTATGACATCTCTCCACTAATGTTCACACGTCCTCTTTGTGCGCGCGCGCGCGTGCGTGTGTGTGTGTAATTCAGGCCTGTGTGTAAGCATGTCACTTTGTAACAGTGTAAACCAGAATTTCTCTCAGGGATTAATAATCAAGTATTTCAAATGTCCTACACTGCCGAAATAAAGGAAAACGCCATAAAATAAAAATCAAGGGAAAAAAAAAATAACACTTGTGATAGGTACTTTTAAAATTGTAATTTATATTTAGAAAAGTATTATAAGATATATACACTGCTCAAAAAAACAAAAGGAACAGTGAAATAACATCCTAGATCTGAACAAGTGAAGTATTCTTATTAAATATTTTGTTCTTTACATAGCTGAATGTGCTGTCAACAAAATCACACAAACATGATTGATGAAAATCAAATTTATTAACCAATGGATGTCTAGATTTGGAGTAACATTCAAAATTAAAGTGGAAAAACACACTACAGGCAGATCCAACTTTGACATAATGTCCTTAAAACAAGTCAAATTGAGGCTCAGTAATGTGTGTGGTCTGTATGACCTCCCTACAGCGCCTGGTCATACTCCTGATGAGGTGGCAGATGTACTCCTGAGGGATCTCCTCCCAGACCTGAACTAAAGCATCGGCCAATTCCTGGACAGTCTGCGGTGCATCGTGGCGTTGTGGATGGAGTGAGACATGATGTCTGGGGAGCGGGCAGGCCAGTCCATAGAATCAATGCCAGCATCTTGCAGGAGCTGCTGACTCCAGCCACATGAGGTCTAGCATTGTCTTGCATTAGGAGGAACCCAACCGCACCAGCATATGGTCTTACAAGGGGGTCTAGGGATCTCATCTCTGTACCTCATGGCAGTCAGGCTACCTATAGCAAGCACATGGATCACTGTGCGGCCCCCCAAAGAAATGCCACCCCACACCCCTGTAGACCCACCGCCAACGGCTCATTCTGGAGGATGTTGCAGGCAGCAGAACAGCGTCTCCAGACTCAATCACATGTGCTCAGAGTGAACCTGCTTTCATCTGTGAAGAGCACAGGGCACCAGTGGGGCATTTGCCAAACTTGGTCTTCTCTGGCAAATGCCAAATGTCTTGCACGATATTGGGCTGTACGCACAACCCCCACCTGTGGACGTCGGGCCCTCATACCACCCTTAGCTCTTTGACAGATGGATGGGCTAGAGGCTCAAACCCAAACATGTTGATATAGAGAATAAGTTTACTGCTGTGATGTTTGTGCATTGTAGTAAAGAGAGAAATGACAAAGGTAAAAATGACAAATTATGCTAACTTAAAAGACATGGAGTGTTATGAAATATCAGGATGAACGCTGGGGGGGAAAAAAAACGCCTCTACAAAGGAGATCAAACTGAAATGAGTTCTAATGTGATTATCATCACACCTTTTAATTCCAACAGTTGGTTAGAAAAAAACATTTTACAGCAAATATAAACATGATGACCACTCCTGCTCTTCTGAGTGCTTCGATTTGACTATGTTACATTCGACTAAGTGACGACATTGACACAGATTGCACCACAAAGTCCGCGAAATCAAAGGCAACATTCCTGGACGACATTCTGCTATAATTTAAAAAGCTCAATTTACACAGGATCCCTTAAACGCCCCTCTCTCCGTACTGCATGCGACTCCTCTCTGATCAAGGCAAAGTGGTGCTAGTATGTACACTCTGTTGTCTGGAAGCAAGTAGTAGTCGTCTTGATGATTCTGAAGATTTAGGTTGCAGATGATGTGTTCTGTTTATTGGGGATAGGCCTCGATGACCATGGCGTGACCCTGGAGAAAAGAAGAATACGAGCTTGTGAGAAATAAATAGAATGAGAAGTTTTTATTCAGTAGGTTACAAACAAAAAATATAATTTCAAAATAAAATTATTTAAATCATAAAAAATAAGAATGAGGAATGGACGCTCTGTTAGAAATAACATTACTTCCTATACGAGCATTCATTACCTGTCCTCCTGCAGCACAAGCAGCCACCAGCCCGTACTGTCCTCCCTCCTTCTTGAGCCTGTGAGCCACTGTGGTCACCAGCCTGCAGCCTGTGGCACCGAATGGGTGACCCAGAGAGAGGGAACCACCCCACAGGTTAAACTTCTCCATGGGAGGAGTCCCCACCTGCATGAACAACAGAATGTCTTTGTGTGAGCCAAAATTCAGATTCCTGCTGAAAAGAACGCTTGTGGCTGTATTACAGTACAAACACAGAAATGCTGAAACTAATGGACTTTCTATACTAATATGTTGAAATCCTCCAAATCCATTCTCAGAAATGTCCATCAGTAGCCTTCTTTACCTTCGACTTTCTGCCCAAGTACGTCTGGCCGAACCAATCGGAGTCCATCGCCTTCAGATTTGCCATAATCTGCCCCTGGAAAATCAAACACAAACATGGTTACCATAGATACCAGACTTATGCATTGATTTCTTCCACTATAAATAAGCAGGAGTAAATTCATGACGTCCAATATCAGTGTTTCCTTTCACTACTGAGAGCTCAGATTAGAGCCCGTCTTCACACACGCACATCTGTATTTACTTTGAGCTGGAGAGAGGAGCGATGACTTTTTCCCTTCTAAACGACATCGCGGTGTGACCCGCCTCCCGTCCTCTACTCCAACAAAGGAGCTCCTGACGACATGCTCGTTTGTTAAAGCGTTGTCACTGGAATGTGAATGTGATTGTCTGAATGCTGCTGTGACTCTGTTTGTTTCCTTTACAGCTTCTCGGCCTCTTCTAATGACTGTGGGCTGTAAAATGGAAATTGCCCTTCTGAATTTAATAAAGTCGTCTGAATCTTTGCAGACCACCAAGAGTCCCCCATAGCAAACTGAAGTAATTTTAAAAATGTGTCTGTGCCCACCTTAATCATATAGTCTCTGATTAATGTTACCCGAGGCTTTAGGGATTGTTCAGTCAGTCCTGTGCAATGAGCCGTCTGTTGTTAGAGGTTAAAGAGGCTGCCTGTGCTTCTCTGTTCATATTTAGCTTTCATTATTATTTACTGCTGTGGAGGCAGTGCTTACAGTCTAAGACCCCCCATGGTGATAATAACAAAGTGTATGGTATCATAATGAGTGCATAAATAGCAACGAGCGCGTCGTCTCAAAATAGTTAGAGCAAACTTACTGCAAACGCTTCGTGAAATTCAAAGACGTCGATGTCATTCATTGTCAAGCCAGCGCGCTCCAGGACTTTGGGTGTACCGTACGTTGGCCTGAAGAAGTCAAAAAGGGCGAGAGTGAGAAACAGAAGACGGAAAAAGTGTTTTCTACAAAGGCGCTGAAATGATGTGGAGGGACTCACCCCAAAAGCAGCTGATCTTTGGGGTCCTGGGACACGTAGACAAAGTCTCTGCCAAGATAAGAATATATGAGCACTTCACTGACATCACATCGTGTGTGTGTGTGTGTGTGGCGACTTTGTGTGCTCTGACAAACAGAGAAGGTGCAGATACCTGAGGTAGGCTTTAGGCTTGTAACCCATAGCCAAAGCTTTCTCTTCAGACATGATGAGCACAGCCGAGGCACCGTCAGTCTGAGAACAAACAAACAATCACTTTACTACCAGTCGGAGTAGTTTATGCGCGGTGACAGTGTTTCAACTAGAGAGTGAGATCAGCTCAAAGACATTCAGGGGGAGATATTTTGAGCAGGGCAACACAATTTGTTTGATAACAGGTTTGGAAAAGTTACCCGAGAAGTTCATTATAAAGTGCAAAGACGATGACTTCTCCAAAAAAATGAATCCTAAGATGCCGTCTGAACAGAAAAAGACACCCTCAATCAAATCCTAACAGTGTTTAGCTCCGGGTAAATTGCAGGTTTTATTTTTGTGGCTTGAAGTGTGTGGAGCTTTGTGCGTCTGTTTGACTCTCAGAGACAGAAGCTTGTGTCAACGCTGAAGGTGTGTTTGAACCAGAGACGAGGAATTAAGAACACGGGGAGTGCTGCAGGGCCTGTGTGTGTGTGTGTGTGTGTGTGTGTGTGTGTGTGTGTGTGTGTGCGTGTGTGTTTGTTTATGTGCGTGCGTTTACCAGGAAGGAGGAGTTGGCGGCTGTGACAGTGCCGTGAGGTTTTACGAAAGCGGCCTTCAGTTTGCTCATTTGCTCCATGGATGAGGGCCGGATGCCGTTGTCCTTGGAAACAATGTCACGACCTGGAATCAAAAACAACAAAATGAGAAAACCAATTTTTGCCTTCATTGGGTAGGACGGCTGATAAGAGACAGGAAGTGCTCCTTGGTGTGTCAGGGCCTGAACACATCATAACCCTTCACTGTGTGACGTGTTCGAGACTGAAGAGCGGAGCTGAGTTCACCTGGCACTTTGAAGGAGATGACGTCCTCCAACAGGCCGCTGTCCTGCGCCTTTTTGGCCAGAGTGTGTGACCTCAGAGCAAACTCGTCCTGCTCCAGTCTGGAGACCCCGAACGCAGCGGCCAGTCGATCAGCGCTGTGACCCATGGTTTCAGCTGTGGAGAACTCCGCCACAGCTGGAAGCTGACACGCAGACGACACACAGTTACAGGAGGAAGCAGAGCAGAGTATACACAGAGCGATCCAGGAGATCTGGAGGATCACTTTGACGCTCTCTTGGAGGGTTTTGGGTGAATCTGTACCTCTGGGGAAAGGTGAGCCATGCGGATGCTGCCGATCAGACTGAGCCTCTGCCCGACCGTTTTGGCCTTGTTGAGGGCCAGCATGGTCTTCCTCATCTTACGGCTGTGACGGATGGGAACGTCCGACATGAACTCAACGCCTCCGGCGACAATGGCGTCACACTGACCTGCAGCGATCAGGCCGACACCTGGAGAGAAGGAGGGAGGAAAAAACAAACAAACAAAATAAACAAACAAAGTCAGGAGGGGAACCACTAAATGAAACATTTTAAGACATTTTCTCAAACGCGCTCCTGAAAATGTTTCGAAACTTTTTGGTCAACTGAGGTCATCCTGACTCGCTTGTTCACATATGCATGTCGGACTCTTTCTGTCAGACTGAGCGCTGAAGTCAAAGCCACAGAGTCTGATATTATCATGAGTATTTTGCCTTCATGTCTAAGTACAACAAGAGACTGGCAAACCATAAAATAATGAAGTCGTTTTCACGCCTTTTTGTGGAGACGGGACAGTGCCACACTAACCATTAGGCTAATGGTTAGACCAATCAAAACATAAACAATGTGGTAGGTATATTGGTGTTTTGTTTCTTTTGGAAAGTCACGAGCGTCGAGCAGATTGCACTTGGTCACATCTGGTCCAGAGGTCCTACCTGAGGTCATCGCCTGGTTGGACGAGATGCAGGCCATAGTGACGGTGTGAGCCGGGATCTTGTCTGAAAAGCCAGCACCCAAAGCGGCCTGAAAGAACGCGTGAACAAATGAGGGGAGGAGCACATCAGAAATAAGCTCACAGTATGCTCATTTGGCTGAAAAGGATTCTGTGACGCTGAAGCTTAAAGAGAGAGTGTGTGTGTGAACCGTACGAGAGGCTCGTGTCGCCCCAATGAACTGATGTCGTATGTGGCGTGTGTGTGACGATACCTCTCGTGCTACGTTGCTGGTTTTGACCTCCTGAATGACTGTCCCATATATGATGTAGTCCACTGCATCTTTGGGTAAACTCGTCCTGTTGAGGAGACCCCTATGGAAACCAGAATGGAGCATTTTAAACCACACTCACAGTCAAATGACAAACAGGCTTTTGATAAGAAACATCAGAGAGTGAAGTGCTCATTATAACTCTGGGAACTTTTGACACGAGTTTAGCTGATTGTTTGAACTCCGGCGTTACTTAAATTCACAAAAAAAACAAACAGAAAGACAAGTGAGACGTAAGACTTACTGCAGAGCTGCTCTGGCCAAGTCGTGCGGCATGAGATCAGCATATCTGTAAACATCAAAGACGTTTTTACCTTCGAGCACAGATTAAGACTTTGTTTCAACCAAAGACTTTCTCTGACGATTTGTTATTTCAAGCAAAACAAGTCTTCATCTGCAGGTCTAACAGCTGTTCGATGTTTTCAGTAATATTCTTATTATTCTTATTCCTCATCAGTGAATTAACCAATGGGAGAAGAGCACGGACGTACGTGGTTCCAGACAAGAGGAAAGGGGTTCGGACTCCTTCCACCAGAACGATGTTCTTCATTCCAGGCCGGGCCAGAGTCTTCTTGCTTTTTGTCTGAACTGAAACAAAAAAAAAAAAGAGACAGAGCTTAACACACCTCAGCCGTTTTCACATACAGTGTACACTACTCCAAAAAATCTGGATCACTTCAAGAGGACCGCTGCAGAGATTCCTGTCACCTGGTGGGAGACTGTACCTGTCAGATGGTGGGGGGGGGGGGGGGGGGGGGGGGGGTAATACTCTGAGGTAAGACGTGACGTAAATACATGATGCAGAAGAAGCGACTGAAGCTACAGAGTCCACTTTACCATGTTATAATGAGAATATATGTCTTTACATCAGTGCTACATGTAGTTTCTGGCAGGAGAAACTCCAGGTGAAGTCTGAGTATAAAATGTATCTCTCTGCGTTCACACATACAGACACTCTGGGAAATATCAGGAGTTTTCTGCAAGCGTGAAAGCCCGAATAGATCGCTCTGAGATAACTTGAAGAATCACTTTGACAGCCAGGTATGACGTTGACATTTTCTACAACTCCGTTTTGAAACTATGAAAGTCTGTGTTATGCTTCTTCTGTTCAGGTAACATTTCATCAGCACAGAAATGAAACGATGTGGACTCCTAGATACAGTGTGGACTTACCCTGAGCCTGGAGCTGAGCTGTCGTACTGAGAGAGCGCGCCCCTGGGACACACAGACAATCATCATCTACTTTGAGCTCTTTCAATGACTTCACACATCATGTGATGAAACATCAGTTTAGGATAAAAAAAAAAAATCATTTGTTCAAAAATCTTACCAAACAGCATCGCAGAGGAAGGGCTGACGTGGCAGCTCCGCATCGTCGTCAGCAACATGGAAGCCATTTTGTTCTGGAGATGTAAAAAAAAAAAAAAAAAAACCCCGTGAAAGGTCAGAAGAGTTAAAACTCGGAGTTGTGACGGAAACATAAATGCTCACAGTAAGATCCAAAGAGTTCAGAGAGATCAGATAATGACTGTGACTGCACACGAAAGCTTAGTGCAACACGTCCAGTGAGGACAGCGATCTGAGAAGTGGCCAGAATGATGAATGAGCCACAGTGAACATGTCAAACGTTTCAGTCGAAACTCTCGGAAGTTTCTACTCTCTTTGCACTTTTATTTTTTTAGTCAATGAAAGTGTGAATGATGACACACATGCTCCTTTTCACAAACCTCTTTTTATTAGACATTTATCTGGATAAGACACTGCCAAAGAATGTAGTAACTACTCTTTTGGGGTCGGTGCATACAAAGCACTAATTAAAATCCCTTTAGGTGACATTATTTAAAAGTCCAAGTCAGAACAGAAAACCTGCAATAACAGGCAAAATATAAACCGAGAAGAGCAAGATGAACCTTTTCTAAATTGTACAGGTAATCTATCATGTGGTTATAGCTATCCAATCAATACCATTTTATTTGTATTCAATCTTCGTTTTATCCTTAAAGAAACTCGCCGAGATTCAAAAATCTCGTTTTCAGCTGTATCCTGGTCAAAACAAGCAGCAGCACATACAAATACAAAAGTACATGATGATGAGACGTTAAAAGATCATCTCAGAAAACCTCAAAGGAGAACATCTACAGCCTGACGTGTCTGCCTCCACGTCATTTAACTTCCTCTTCAGTAATTTGGGGTTCAAAGTGAAGCGAGCAGAAACGTCAGACTTATGTCACAGACAGTAAGAAAAGGTCCTGATGGAAGATTACAAGTCCCTGTACTCTTCTGATGATGAAGGTCTGAAGGAAGCAGACCTAAAATAGACTTGTAGATTAACATGGCGGTGTTTAAGTCTGCGTACGGTCAAAGAAGTCCTTCAAACAATCAGTGATGAGTGAGGGATTTCAAATGAGTGATGACCCCTCGGAGCTCCATGATGCACAGTGTCCAGAGCAGGAACGCTTTGAGACGAGGCGTGCTTCGTGTGTAAAACCTCGCCATCATCCAGCACAGACATTAAAGCGGCAGCAACCAGCCTCTTCTTCCATTCAAAAGAAAGACAAGGAAACACGGCACACCTCCTGTTAAGGTTCCTCCAAAGATAGATAGATAGATAGATAGATGGATAGATAGATACTTTATTGATCCCGAGGGAAATTCAAGAGACGAGGGATGAACGTTTTAGTCACGAACATGACTCAAGAATGAAACTTTTAGTTTATCAAAGTTCATGTTATATATAAGTGAAACTGCCTCAGCCATAAGTAGTTTTATATATTTTTATGATCATTAGTAACATAAAATAGTGCAGCCTGGGCGGACTGGTCTAATTACAATAAAAAAGTCCCTCAGGACTAAACAAATATCGCCTCATGAAAGCAGAAGGTCAACAGTAGTGTGCACCCTTCATTTAGATATCCTACTTGTGATGTGTTCTTGACACATTAGCCCAACACACAAGGACCTCAAACAACTTGTGACGAGCCTGTACTCTTCCGCTTTAGCCCCACATTAAACACCAATCAGGTTTTAATTGAGAACAGCTGTCACAAACTGAGACAAGAAGAGTAAATAAATGTTTAAAATGTCATGTTTATTATGTTGTTTGATATGACTTTTCATTGACCGTCACCCAGTTCACCCCCCTCCCTCCTCCCTCCTGTGACCCTTCACCCAGATACCTCCGCTGGAGAATGGCAGATAGAAATACACAACCACGAGACACAATAACCGTTTATGTAACACACACCTCCCCCAAAAAAACTTTCAGTCACTTTAAGTCATTCATTTGCACAAACTATCTAAGCAGCATAACGATGAAGCAAGCTCTGGGTTTAAGCTAGTGAGGCTACTCGTTAGCTAAAGTTCACACTCAAGTACGGCCCACTCCTGTAACCATGGAGACGAACGTATTGCTCAGAAGTCAACCCGTATCTTTCGTCTTTACCAACTGTGTTCATCCTAGATAGTGACAGGCCCAAGAGGAAGCTTACCTGTGCGCGTGTTATGTCTTATGTCTCCCCCTGTCAAACGGTCGGACACTTTCAACGGCGCTCCACGGACTACGCTTTGAAGGACCCCAGTGATTTTTCTTTCAGCTGCCCAGAAAAGGTGCCTCAACAAAACTTATACGCGCGCGCCATAGACTGTAAAAAATAACACACATTGCAGCATATGAAGTCAAGTCAAAGGTTTTTTGTTTGATCACATTTAAAAACAGCTTCAACTGACCAAAGTGCTTTACACGCAGGGTATGAAAACAGAATCAAAGAAAAATAAATAAAAAGCAAAGAAAGACAAAATACACTCGTAGCCTACATACGCATTTCATACACTCACATACATGTATTGTATAGGCGAACAAGCATACATAAAATAAAATAAAAATGACAAATATGGGGCTTTTCTCAGCTGGATTTAAAGGTTGAGTTTAGTCAACTCGGAGAGATCTTGAGGTGAACAAAATCAGAAGGATATCATTTAGAATGATTTTTTTTTTATTTGTCAAGATAGTTTGCACACATTTCTCATTTGAAAAATTTGCAAACAAATAAACTTTGACTTGACAAGCTTGCATTTTTCACATTGTTACGATACGGCAGTGCTTGAGCCACCTGTCGGACCTCTTGACGCTCCTGCGCCTCCGGGCTAGAGGTGAGTGGTATAAATCATAATGGTTTGTATTAACATTTTTACAGTGACAGGTAGATCCTCAGGTGGATATGGCGGTTGTTCGTGCTCTCGGTGTTTTCTCCAAATTTGAAATTAAGAAATGTCATGCTTCATTAGGTCTGTAGCAAATCGACACTTTATTACCGCTTCTTTAAAGTTATTCTAACGGCAATAATAAATGTTTTTATTTTATTTAAAAAAATATATATATTTAAAAAATTTTTATTGCGTTTCTTGGAACAAAAATGGACTTGTCACCAGATACTGGCCTCCATCTTTCAGCGGTTTTCTATTTAAACTGAGATCATGTTTAGTTTCTGCATATATAGCATGCACTTTTCTTCTTTTATACTTTTTAGAGCAACATTAGTTTATTTACAAAACAGAGTTAAAAGCGATGCAAAAAGCAATTTTGGAACATTACGAGCATTAACAGGCATGACATTAAGAAACATATTAAACGGTGTTTAATTATTTAACTAATTGAATTTCCCTCGGGATCAATAAAGTATCTATCTATCTATCTATCTATCTATCTAATTATAGATTATGTTCTGTTTTAATTAAGGGTTAGTTCAGACTTTTTAAATGTTGTTTGACATTATGTATAGGCCTACATGGGTATTGTTGTTAATTGGGATAACATATTAAAATACATTAAACTGAAAGCCTCAACATTTAATGGGCATTTTCATCATCTCTTGGGCCGAAATTATAAATTGGCTAATTCAAAAATTACTTATTTGCTTTCTGTCTGTTTCCCAGGTCATGCAAGCCGCAGCTTCTCAATGTCTTCAACACTGGCAGGTAAATAGAAGCTTCATTTTTATTGGCGCATAAATTGTAAATGGTTAATTGAAGATCAGTCCAAAGGTGAATTAAACAATCCTTCCCAAACTTTACATGCTCTTGTCCTCGGCCCCCTTTTTGGTCAAATCTTAGCTCAAACTTAAAGTTGTTTGCGTTGTAAATAAACTTTACATCTACCATCTTGAAGTTGCCTCGGAGGATTTTCCCTCCTTACAAACAAGAGTTATGTTTACATATTCTATCCTAGAACTGTAACAGACATTTTAAAAGGGTGTACTCTCTTTATTTGAGGTTTGCAAAGATTTATCTATCTTGTACCGGAATTTACATGTTTAGCAACCTTTTCTTCACACCTATTGTGTCACGGGGTAGCAGGTAGGAAACAGGGAGAGAGGACCCAAGTGCAGAATAACTAAAATTTATTAAACAAAAAGCAAAAAGCAAAACTTACTTAAATAACAAAATCCAAAAACTACGAGGAAATCCACTGGAGCTGGGCACAAACAACAGGCAACAACAAACTCTCATAACAGACTGGGAAAGACAATGACCCAATAGGGGACTGAGGAAAACACAGACTGAATAGACAGGAATCACATACAAGTAACGCAGGAAACAATACAGAACACAAGGGAAGAAGCAGAACACAGAACCAAACCATGACATATTGTTTGTACATTGCGACACCTTTGAACATATAATTCTATAGTTCATTTGAAATGTTTAATTTGTCACTTTCAGTTATGCTATGAGATGTACTGTGCCCTTATGGGACATGGGAAAACATAGATCCTGTAAGTCATTGAATAACTTACTATTTCAATATAATGAGTTAGTATCTTAATATGACTTAGTGTTTCAATGTAATGAGTTAGTATCTTAATATAATGACTTAGTGTCTCAATATAATGAGTTAGTGTCTTAATATAATGACTTAGTGTTTCAATGTAATGAGTTAGTATCTTAATATAATGACTTAGTGTTTCAATATAATGAGTTAGTGTCTTAATATAATGACTTAGTGTTTCAATGTAATGAGTTAGTATCTTAATATAATGACTTAGTGTTTCAATATAATGAGTTAGTGTCTTAATATAATGACTTAGTGTTTCAATGTAATGAGTTAGTATCTTAATATAATGACTTAGTGTTTCAATGTAATGAGTTAGTGTCTTAATATAATGACTTAGTGTTTCAATATAATGAGTTAGTATCTTAATATAATGACTTAGTGTTTCAATATAATGAGTTAGTATCTTAATATAATGACTTAGTGTCTCAATATAATTAGTGAGTATCTTATTATAATGACTTAGTGTCTCAATATAATTAGTGAGTATCTCTTTTTTTAGAATTGTTTAGACTAGCTAAGGTCAAGACACATTTTCGGTCATTAATTCACACGACTCAGACATTTACATATTGACTTAGACATTGCATATTTTAACTAACAATGCTTTCAGCCTCTGTTATTTCTGTTATTGTAGTCTTATTGAGTCATTACATTAATTAGCATCTAATTAGTCCTTGCTGATCATGTCACTTTGTACCCCACACTCATTTGTTGCTTTTTTACAAATGTTTAAGAAATGCCTGATTGTAAATATTTACACCTAACTAGCCTTTGGTCCTGACAAAGCCCAAAGCAATTTCTCCATTTATATTGATTTTATTTTGGTAATCACTGTGTTTTATGCAGATTCCTGTTTATACAAAGATCTCATGCTGTTGTTACGTTACTCTAAAAAAACATTCCAGTTGCTTGTTTGTGTTGCCCTCTTAATGCCCAAGTGCCTTTAAGCAACAACATTGTCTTTGTATACTTTTGCTGTTGATGCTAATCTTCTCCTAGGATAATGTGAAAACAGCAGAAATAGGCATTTTACAATAGTGCTGGCCCTTTTGATTATAATTGTTTTTACTGCTCTGTCCATCAAGCTCGAACACACGTCAGCTACGAGCTCAAGGATGAGGTGGCAGTTGTGCGACTCAATGATCCAACAGCCAAGGTGTGTGTGTGTGTGTGTGTGTGTGTGTTTCACTACGGGGGAAGGTGTAAGCAAGCAAAGAGGGTGGTTATGTTTGTGACAGACCTGACTAGTGTCCTACTGACAAACTTCACATGATAAATCAGTGTATGTGTGTGTGTTTGTATTAATGTGTGTTCCTGTCCATACAGGTGAACACACTATCGCCACAGATGCAGTCTGATCTGAAAGAGGTGATGGAGGAGATCTGGACGAACAAATCTGTAAAAAGCGCCGTCTTCATCTCCAGCAAGCCCGGCTGCTTCATCGCCGGAGCAGATATCAAGTAAACCTCAATTTAGGATGAAGTTAACTAAAGTTTAAAACTGTTTGTGATGCATGGTGCACCATTGACTGCATATAGCAAGTAGCATGTAGGTTAAAAGTAAAAGTGCAGGCATTATGGATCGCCTTTTATCAGCACTCTTTCTAATGTCCAACAGGGGGCGACTATTTGTTCCTATAAAATGTCTCTTCTTCTTACTGTGCTAAACTAGAAAGAAACAGAAATCCTTTTCTTTCTTTTCTAGTATGATCCAGTCCTGTCAAAGCAGCGAGGAGGCCACACGTCTCTCTCAACAAGGTCAGAAGATGTTTGAGAAGATTGAGAAGTCACCCATTCCTATCGTTGCTGCCATCCATGGCTCCTGCCTCGGTGGAGGCCTGGAGGTAAAACCCTTTTTGTGTGTTTGTGGAGATAGGTTTTAGGTGTTTTTAAAATGCTGGTTTTGAAAACTAAGATTTGACCACTGATCTTGGATCGTATGCTATTTCTGTAGTTGGCGATCGCCTGCCAGTACAGAATCGCAACAAGAGGCAAAAAAACGGTCCTAGGGACACCAGAGGTCATGCTGGGACTTTTGCCTGGAGCGGGTGGCACTCAAAGACTTCCTAAAATGGTATAAAAACAAATACACTGTCATCAGTTATCTTCTTGAAATAACGGCCACATGCTTGTGCTACTGACTATTGACTTTCTCTGGAGTACACTAAGGTCAAGGTACTTGCTGTGAGGAGATTAAAGATACACGTTAATCTGTTTGTGTGTGTGACTTGTTTGTAGGTGGGTCTCCCTGATGCGTTTGACATGATGCTGACAGGAAGGAGAATCAAGGCTGATAAAGCCAAGCAGATGGGCTTAGTGAACCAGCTTGTGGACCCTTTGGGTATGTTCTAACTTCAGCATTTGTCTTTGCTGTGTTTTGTGGAAAAGAAAATCACTCGTGCTTAAAACCTCCACAGTTCATAACTCTAGGCAGGCTAAGGGGAAGTTTAAACCTTGTGTTTGTTCACTCCAGGTCCTGGACTTAAGCCTGCAGAGGAGACGACGATTGACTACCTGGAGAAAATTGCTGTGGGCGTGGCAAAGGATATTAGCAACAAGAAGGGCCTCAATGAGAGTGAGTGAAGCCTGGTTTACACCAGTTGCCCTTCTCTTCAATAATCATTCAAGCTTTGTGAAAGTCTAAGCAGAAAATGTGCCTTATTTGCTGCTTTCACTGCACATTAGCAGCATGAACTTTAGCCCAAGTTTTTCAGGTGGACTACATGTGTGGCCACAAACGGCCCCACTTTATCCAGCCAGCCTCAAAGTTACATGCATGCATGGGATCTGTTCAAAATCTGTGGGATCCTTGTGCATGTAATGAAGCTGCTTCATACTCTTTTAAGTTTACCTGTGTGTTTTCCACTTAATCCATATTACACTGAATACATAATAATACGTCCATGTCAGAAAAAAGAAGTCCCATGCTGTGAGGGACGTGTGAAATGGCAACTCTTGAAAATGTGAGAGGCAGACTGTTGTGACATTTTCCAGAAATTTGTACAAATGCATTGGCGAAAAAGGCTGAATAGTAAGGCAAGTTTCTTTTTATTTTCATGGTAATGAAGTTCTAATTTGCAAGTCTTTTGATATTAAAAGAACAGCAGAAGACACTGAATCAAGACAGGAGAGATTGTGGCTAAAAAGGCAAAACATAAGAACTTAATGAGCAATTTTGCGATGAACGCCCAAGCCAGGGTAAGATGTGATATCTACAGTACAGTAAAGGTTCAAAACTGGAAACCAGGCATGACATTTCAGTTATAGAAAAGCTTGGTCCTCTGTCCAAGTCATTACTTTTTGTATGCAGAGTTCAATAAGTCTGCTATGAGCTCTGATCTGCAGCTGATATCGACCATGCCTGTGTACTGTATATGTCAGTTGGGCTCTTGATACAATTTAAATATGGAAAGGAAAAAACGTGTCAAATGTTAACATGTATCTGTGTGTGTGGACAGAGCTGCAGGACAAACTGATGGACCTGGCTCCAGAGAGAGAAAACATCTACAAGATAGTCAGTGAGAAGGCCCATAATATGAGCAAAGGCCTCTACCCGGCTCCGGCCAAAATCATTGAGGTAAGAAGTTATAAACAGGAAGCAAAGAAATGAAATAATAATGGTAATAATACACTCGACTTTTCTTGTACTGAAATATCCTGAACAAACAATAAAAGCAGAACAGTGAAAAGAATACAAGGAAATCATCTATGAGAAGGAGGATGAAAACAGAGTTTGTTGGTGGTTGTAGGGATGTTGACTTTTAGAGATTTCTTGAAGGTGGAGAGTTTTATTTTATTTTCACATTTCAATTTCCACATAATGTTGATTTTGTGTTTGGTTGTCCAGTGTGTCCAGATTGGGCTTGAGCAGGGCAGAGAAGCTGGTTATCTAGCTGAATCAGAGGTGAGACTTTGAAAAAGTAGACCATAAAAAGTACTTTAATGTATATTTCAACAGTCTCTTATATCATACACATAGTTGAATTAGCTGAATTCTACTGTCTTTTTTAACTTCCCCAGAACTTTGGGAAGCTGGCAATGTCAAAAGAGTCAAAGGCTCTGATTGGGGTTTATCACGGTCAGATAGCTTGTAAGAAGAACCACTTCGGGGTCCCAGAGAAGGAAGTAAAGTAAGAACTCTGATGAGTGTTAAAGTTCTTCACATCACCTAAACCATTTGCTACACTTCCTCAACATGCCATATGTTTTCTGTTTCAGGACGATTGGGATCTTGGGTGCAGGGCAGATGGGAAGTGGTGTAGCTCAGGTATCAATAGATAAAGGCCTGACCACCATCCTGAAGGACGCCAATGTGGAGAGCATCAGCAGGGGGCAGGAACGGATCTACACAAGGTTAGATCATGAAAAAGACACCATTGCTCCTAAATCTTCAGCGCACAACAATAAAGAGAGGTTTTGACCATATACACATTGAAGCCATTTTCCAGTGACATCCACCTCAGAAGGTTTAACCTCCTATTGAATGTTGGTCTGCTGTGTTCTTGGTTGTAAACTGTACAAATCGATTAAATCAGAAAATGCTGAACAGTGTAATGGAAGAACAATGAGCCATATTTTAGGTCCAAACAATATATTACCCACTAGCCTCCATCAGACAAGAACTAATGTTAGCATTCACTTGCTGCCTAGCTAAAACTGCTTTTAGCTAAAACTGCTAAGGCCGCTAAAACTGCTTTTAGCTAGGAAAGGGCAAAATGCTAACATCCCTTTTTGATGGCGTGTGGTAGAAAAAAGGATTTCTAGTTAACTTTAATGTAAGAAAGGTTGGCTGCTCATGTTAGCTTTGTTTCTTGTGGTGGCTAATATTTTATCAAATATGTAATTTTACAATAGATATGACCAGATACCCAACGTCTTTTAATTAGTTAATAACAAAAGCTGGCTAGAATGAGATATGTACTGTACAACACAGCAGAACAAAATCATTACAATAGTGTGACATTTGTAAGGAAAATGGCTGCTCTTTTGAAATTTGGTGAATCAGAACCCTATTTGAATTGTGAGTGTTTTCTTTGTCTATGTTTTTAGTCTGGACGGAAAGGTAAAGAGGAAATCCATGACCTCTTTTGAGCGGGATGCCATAATGTCCAATCTCTCTGTTCAACTTGACTACTCTGGCTTTGAGTCTGCTGACATGGTGATAGAGGCCGTGATTGAAGACATGGATATCAAACACCAAGTTCTCAAGGAAGTGGAGGCAGTGAGTACTATCTCCTTCTCTAGGATTTCCCTTTAGTGTCACCTTGAGAAAACCATAACAAAGAATAAAAACAGCTCTTGTCAAAGCCAGTGGACTGTTAAAAGAGAAGTGTACAGAAGTTGGCCCATTTGTCACAATAATTTGCTAGTCCCTGCTTTACAGCGAGATAAGATCTTCATTTTGACTGCAGATCTAAACTTTTGCATAAAGATTCAATCTTTGAAAGCCTTTATCTGAACTTTAATAAGTTCTGAACAGGACCGAATGATGTTGTACCTTTTTAAACTTTTCAGAAGTTACTGACATCCTTTCTTAAAATTAAATTGAATATATTTGGTATTTGTGTTTTCTCTCTCTCTCTCTCTCTGCAGGTGATTCCCCCTCATTGCATTTTTGCCTCCAACACCTCGGCACTGCCTATCAAAGAAATTGCAGCTGCCAGCAAACGCCCTGACAAGGTCTATAATACTGACACCATTTACTATGATTACACAATCTTTTTCACAAGCATCCCTGGATAAAATTGCACGTTCACTATTGAGTTTAGTGTCATGAAAGCTTGACCACAAGCTTGTTGTGGTGGAAGTACATTTTGGCTAGCCACATGGATTTAATTAGCAGGATGCAAAAAGTCAATCAAACTTCTGACACAAACATTTTACCTTCAAGTTGTTTCCTTTGTTTTGCATGTGTAGGTGATTGGCATGCACTACTTTTCCCCGGTGGATAAGATGCAGTTGCTGGAGATTGTTATCACTGATGAGACATCCCAAGACACCATAGCCTCTGCTTTTAATGTTGGTCTGAAACAGGGCAAGACTGTCATTGTGGTCAAGGTCAGTGTAATTCTGAAATATTACTTTATGTATCTCAGTTGTCTTGTAGCTTAGCATAAATGTTTTTTTTTTTTTAATCTTCTTTCTCTGCCTGCTAATTCCCTGAACTTCAGGATTGTCCAGGGTTTTACACCAATCGCCTTTCGCTGCATCTGGTGTTAGAGGCTCTAAAAAGAATACAGGTAAGCTTGAATTACGACTTGCCTCTGGCACTTATTTCCTTTATGGACACTGCAGAAGGTCCCATTGCAAAGATCAGAACTTGTTGTTTTGAATCTCCAAATTACATTTCAGAATACTGCTGAAGGATGATGGCCTGACCTTTGTTTTGTTAAACAGGAAGGTGTGCCGTTGGACAAATATGAAGAAATAGGACGGAGAGTTGGTTTATCCATGGGCTACTTAATGGTTTGCGATTTAGTTGGTGTTGACACAGTACTACACATTTTACAGGTAATTTTGTCCAGCTAGTGGAAACTGAAGTTGGCATTCAGGTTGATGTCTATACAGTTGAATTCACAGGAACTCTTTACACTTCAGTGAGTTCATGTGCATGCATTGCATGCATGAAATTCATGCTACTGTTTTGTTTAAATAAACACGTCTCTTTGTCTGTGCGTGCTTGTAGGGTGTTGTTAATGCCTACGGTTCTCGTTTTGAAGGAGTGGAATTGGGCATTTTAGAGACGCTTATCGAGAGAGGCTTCAAAGGTACAACTTTAATGAGAATATAATCATTACCTAGTCATTTCTAATAACTCATGCCACCAGTATGTAATATATTAAAATCCATGTTGATGATGTGCTTATTGACTGAATATTCAGCTAGATCATAAAACAAACGTGTTTCATTGTTTATCCAGACAAATATAGGTATACAGTATTGATAGTGATTATATGTTATTGTTTTTTTGTATGACTTACTATATGTAGCACCTAATTAAGTCTGACACAAGTTAATTTATTTCCTAGGTACTAAATCTGGAAAAGGATTCTTTCTATATGAAAAAGGAAAAAACTACAAAAGTGTGAATCCTGAAGCTGTAGAAATCATCCAGAAATTTCAAACGCCAGCTCAGCCGACAGTGTAAGATGACATCCTCTAATTAATCAGAACCTCACCCTCTCTGATCTTTGTCTGAAAAAATGCTTTGGCTTTTGTTTTTATTGTAGTTCCTCATCAGACTGGGACCACGAGCACCAGTTGATAAGCCGTGTTGTGAATGAAGCCCTGCGGTGCCTCGAGGAGGGAATCCTGAGAAACCCAGTAGAGGGAGACATTGGCGCTATATTTGGAATTGGCTACCCCCCAAGTTCTGGGGGTGAGTCTCATTTTAAAGGAACACACACACACACACACACGTACTGAACCAGAGCTGCATGTTTGACTGTAAGTTTGTCCACAGTTAATCTTGTTTGAATGGGCTTGGAAACACGGCGACAAAAAACATGAGCACTTTTTGTAAATTAAACAATTAAATATAATTTGGGTTATTTACAGTATAGCTTGTGAATGCTTCCTTGACTAGAAGGGTAGATGGTGTTTTTTTTCAACAGCTCAAACAAATGCAGTTATGAACGGTCTGATAATTAATAATGAAAAGTCCTTTAGCTTTAAAGGTTTTGCAAAGTTAAATTCAGTGTTTGTCTGAACTCTTTCTGCAGAAAGCATTTTTAGTACGGGGGAGCTGAGCTGTCACTATTTCCAACATAAATTTAAAATCTGTTTTACGTCTTTTCTCAAAATCTCCATTATTCCTAGAGGACAATAGTTGAAATTCACCTTCGCTCACTGTTGCTGAAACGAGGACTAGTCTTCTAACATTGTGTACGTAATATACCTGCTAGGCTACCCAGCGCTCCGAGGCCTGTTTGTTTTAAACTTCTCCTATCAAGGATGGTTTTATCCTCTTGACCTACCAGTCATCATGTATATGACAATTTAGAACTGAATCTGTTCTAAACTGTGTAAATGTATAGCCCAGAAGTAAAGGCTTTTTTGTAGTGTCACTGGAAATCTTTTTTTTTTTTTAGTACTAACTATAATTATCGTGTCGGTGCAGGTCCGTTCAGGTTCGTGGACACGTTTGGTGCAGAGCGTCTCGTGAGCACCATGAGGCGATACGAAGAGGTTTATGGAGCTCCCTTCACACCCTGCCAGCTTTTACTGGACCACGCTAAAGACCCCAGCAAGAAGTTTTACAAATGATCCAGTTCTGGGACACTATGTAACTTGTCCAACACCGAGAGGCAGAAAGTCCCGCCCCTCCCTTGGGACACTGTGGGAACAACAAGTAACTTCATCTTTTGTCTCAACACGACAGAAAGATTCACTGTGGATAGCAAATGTTCCTATTTCATTATTCCTGTTTATAATTTTATAGCCTGACAATTCTGATATTGTGTTATCAGCTGCTCTCACATGATAAAACCATAAACATGTTTGAATTGTATTTGATTAAAAAAAAAAAAAAAAAACACATTCTGATCTGTCTTATCTTTTCTGGATTTTTTTCAGTGGTGCACAACAGCAAAACGCTTTACAAACACATGACTTGTAGTTCTGTGCACACACAAACACAGAGGGCTTTGGGAAGCTAAATATCAGGGACTGAAGAACATGGTGTGCGACAGGCTATAATCCAGCCGCACTGCACACGTCAAACCCCCACGTTCGCAGACTTTTTGGGAGATTGTTACGGCCTAAAATAACTGATTTTGCAGTAGCTTTTAAAAAATTGCAATGCGTGTAATGTTTTTAGGTGATTGAATTCCAATTGAATTGAATTGCAGCAGAAAGCAAAAACAGCAGAACAAGGTTGCGGTTTTTTTTTGGTCAACTATTTCCTTGCACAAACTTTGATGTGGTTGAGTGATATTTTAACCTGAGCAGAGCAATTTACTTTTTGAAGCATATTATCTATCAAAAAAAACCTGGGGAAACTTGCGGGGCAAGCTCTTTTGAATGTGAATTGTCGCGATCGCAACATTGCGACTTCCTTGAGGGACAAGTTGTACCGCTGTCTGCTTCCATCACTCTGACAGGAAAAAGTTCATTACGGCAAACAAGCAAGATCATTTTGTCTTTACAAACACAGACAAATTAGGGAATCAAAATTGGAAAACAAAGATCACAACTGCAAACACTGTTTAGTGGTCAAATAAACAGGTTAAAACATCTTTGGGTCTTTCAACAATCAGACCCCTTCCCCTAGGCGACCCAACCAGAGTTGATCAAGTCCCAGCTTGTGTCCAGGTAGCACTGCTACCCTTGATGCGACTTCTGCTGCATCAGGGGCCATCTTGCTGGCCCTTCGCTGGCTGGCCCCTATGATGTCAAGCATTTTGTAGGCCCTGCAGAGGGATTGGCCCACAAATCCTCAACATCCCACCTCAATGGGTTGGCATCTTGCCCGCCAACCATTGCTCCTGCACTCCTCCACAAGCAAGATGTCTGACCTTAATGTTGTTATAGCGACCACTTCACAGCTCAGTCCGTGTGAACCTGTGCTCTGCTGCTTGCTCCCATCTTGTCCAGGATCAGCGACCTCCTCTCTTTCCCATGTACCTTGTCATAGCGAGGTCTTCTTCCCGTGCCTAGGCCAGCTCTTCCCTGTGCCACTGTGCCCACCAACACCCTTTGCCATAGCCTTGACTCTGCGATGTCTACAGTCTTGGCAGCTCTCCACTTCCGCCCCGTTCTGACTTCGATCCCAGCCTGAGCCACCTTTGGATCAATGGACTCCTGATATTGTAGGAGCTCCCTGTCACCATGAACTCCTCACTCAGGCTGCTGATGGGGGGGCCTCAGCTTGTTTTTCTGCCTGTATAACGCCACGCTGCTCAGGCTTCGCGGCAAACCCAGCCACTTGCGTAATAACCTGCTCTCCTCCTCTCAAAGCCTTCCATTGTTGAAATGGGGACTTCATAAACCAAGAGGGGCCAGAGGATCCGAGGGCGAATACTGTGTTGGTAGATCCAGGCCTTGAATTTGCCAGGGAGGTCAGACTTGTCTACCACAGCTAGCCAGGTCTCCAGGTCTTGGTTGGTCTCCTTTGTGGAGGCTACGTCTCTCAGGCTGCAGTTGTACGTACACCTTTCCCAAGCTCTTCTACAGGTTCTTCAGTGAGTGATGGTATCTTGATGGTGCTAAGTGAGAAGCAGAAATTGCTGGTACTCTTCCCTTTCTTCAGCCTGAGGGACCTCAACTTAACTTCAAGTTCATGCGAGCCCAGCTCATCAGCTCCTGAAGGCCGTTCAGGACCCATCTGCAGCCTTGGACAGATTTCGTAGTCACTGTCAGGTCATCCATGAAAGCTCGGAGGAGTGGCTGTCGGACTCCAGACTTGAACAGGGTCCCCCTACACTGAACTTCCACAGATTTCACCAGCATGTTCATGGTGAGTGCAAAGAGAATGACCAAGATTGTACAGCCAGTGATGATCCTCTTTTTCAAGCTTGTGCCAGTCGGAGGTTGATATTCCGGAGGAGACTCTCAGATGGAAGTTGGCATAGTAGTCCAGGATGAGGTCTCTGAATTTCTTTGGGATTTAATGCCCATTCAGTGCCTCTTCGACCAGTTTATGGGGTATGGATCCATAGGCATTTGCGAGGTCCAGCCACAGTACAGCCAGGTCCCCCTTGTTTTTATCTGGCCTCCTGAATAAGCTGAGTGACCACGCCAGTGTGTTCCAGGCATCCAGATACACCTGGGATCCCTCCTTTCTGGACTGATCGATGTAGGTGTTTGTCAGCAGGTAATCTGTCAGTCGCCTAGGTGGTGCAGAGGGTGATCAGGATTATCCATAATAGATACCAGTTTGTTCAGAGTCCTCCTCTCTGTCACAACTACATAAGAGTCCCGCTTGCAGCATGTCACAGAGCAAGCCTTCTTGATAAGATTTCCCAGTCACCGGCTCCAGCACTGCTCCCCCAACAGTGTTGGCCTTCCAGTTCAGCCTGTTGTCTCTGTTGATACCCAGATACTTAAACTCCTCAACCACAGTCACATCCTCTCCCAGCATACACAGCGGTTGTGGCTGTCCTCTTCCTTCTGAAGTCCATCACCATCTCTCTGGTCTTGTCCACATTCAGAATTTGGTAATTTGTCGCTGTCCACTCCACAAAGTTATCCACCAGCGCCCTCTATTCCTCCTCTTACCAATCACGTACATTGCGGAATCATCTGAGCATTTCTGCAAATGGCATGACCTGGAGTTTTACAGGAAGTCAGAGGTGTACAATGTGAAAAGGAAAGGAGACAGACTGAACACGCTGCTGCAGGTAAATGATGGTGTCGTCCACTCCCAAATGTGGCTAGTAGGCAAATTGTAAAGGGTCAAGGGCCAGTTTCCCCTGTGGCCTGAGGGGGGTCAGGACAAACCTCTTCAGCACCTTCATCACATGAGACGTTAGTGCAACTGGTCGATTGTCTTTGAGGTCGGATGGCGTCATACATGAAGTCAGACAACTCACTTTTGCCCCATGACAACAGTTTAAGCTATTTATTTTTAGTTGGATTTTGATTGGTTTATTTATTCCAAACTTGTAACATAAAATAAAGATGAACATAAATACAGACAGGAAATAATAATTACAAACAATGTAAAGTATAATTCAGGAAAAAAAAGAATACATTTGAACAATAAGCTAGAGTGAAAAGTAAAAACGTGATACATTTGGCTTGTATTATATTTTTTAAATTATGACTATAAGCACGTATTGCTCAGAAGTCAACCTGTATCTTTCGTCTTTCTAACTGTGTTCATCCTAGATAGTGACAAGCCCCTAAGGAAGCTCACCTGTACAGGTAAGCACAGGTACGTCTCCCCTGTTAAACGATGGGACACTTTCAGCAGCGCTACCGGACTACGCTTTGAAGGACCCCAATGATTTTTAATTTTTTTCAGCTGCCCAGAAAAGGTGCCTGCACAAAACTCACGCGCAACTACATTGCAACAAATGAAGTCAAGTGAAGGTTTAATTGTTTGAGCACATTTAAAAACAGCTTCAGATGACCAAAGTGCTTTACAGGCAGTGCATGAAAACAGAATCAAAGAAAAATAAATGGCAAAGAAATAACAAAATACACTGGTAGCCTACATAGCATTTTATACAAATACAAACATTCGCATGTACATGTATAGGCATAGGCTACAGACATACATTTACATACATATGATAAAATAAAAATAGGAGGCTTGTTTCAGCTGGTTTCAAAGGCCTGGGAATAAGGTGAGTTTTGAGTTGTGATTTGAATAAATGTAATGAGTTTCATACCCAGACAACTCAAAGACATCTTGAGGTGAGAGTGATCATAATGATACAATTTGAAATGTTTTTTGTTTTTTTTTGGTTCAGATAGTTTGCACACAGAGTACTTTAACATTTTTAAGATACGGCAGTGTTTAGCCACCTGTCGGACCTCTTGACCAAATATCGATGGTCTTGACGCTCCAGCGCATCCAGCTGTGCGCGTGTTTGATGTAAATGGTCGCATTAACATTTTAGCAGGTGGAGTCTCAGGTGGATATGGCGGTTGTTCGTGCTGTCGGTGTTTTCTTCAAGTTTGCAATTAAGAAATATCCTCTATTATCAGGTATGTTGCAAATCGACACTTTATTACCGCTATTCTAATGGCAATAATTATTATGATTTTTTTTTTTCATTTTTTAATTGCGTTTAAAAAAACGTCTTGACAAAGACTTGTCATCAGAGAGATGAGAGTTTTCTATTGAAACTGAGATAGTTTTGAGTTTCTGAATAGCCTATAGCATGCATTTTTCTTCTTTTATACTTTTTAGAGCAACATTTGTTTATTTACAGAGCACCATTCAAACAGTTCAAGAGTTAAAAGCGATCAATGTTGTGATATTACGAACATTAACAGACATAATATTGAGCAAAAATAACACATTGAAATATAAAACATAATAAAGTAGTTTGTTGTTAATTGGGTTAACATATTAAAATACATTAAACTTGTGCATTTTCAACATCTCATTGTTTAATTCTTTCTGTCTGTTTCCCAGGTCATGCAGGCCGCAGCTTCTCAATGTCTTCAACACTGGCAGGTAAATAGAAGCTTTTTATTGGCGCATAAATTATAAATGATTAATTGAAGATCAGTCCAGAGGTGAGTTAAACAATCCTTTCCGACATGTTCTTCTTCTCTGTTACATTATTATGCAAATGCAAGCTCAAACTTAAAGTTGTTTGCGTTGTAAACAATCTTAAACAACCATCTTTAAGTTGCCTTGTAGAGTTTTCCCTCCTTACAAACAAGAGTTGTGTTTACATGCCATGTTGACTCATCAACACTATTCTATCCTAGAGCTGTAACAGACATTTTAAAGGGGTGTACTTCCTTATTTGACATTTTTTTTATGCAGATTCCTGTTTATACAGAGATCTCATGCTGTTAAGTTAGTCTAAAAAACGTTCCAGTTGCCTTCAAGCTTGTTTGTGTTGCCCTCTTGATTCCAACAGTTCGCTCTATGCCTAAGTGCCTTTAAGCCACAACGTTGTCTTTGTATACTTTTGCTGTTGATGCTAATCTTCTCCTAGGATAATGTGAAAACAGCAGAAATAGGCATTTTACAATAGTGCTGGCCCTTTTGACTATAATTGTTTTTACTGCTCTGTCCATCAAGCTCGAACACACGTCAGCTACGAGCTCAAGGATGAGGTGGCAGTTGTGCGACTCAATGATCCAACAGCCAAGGTGTGTGTGTGTGTGTGTGTGTGTGTGTGTTTCACTACGGGGGAAGGTGTAAGCAAGCAAAGAGGGTGGTTATGTTTGTGACAGACCTGACTAGTGTCCCACTGACAAACTTCACATGATAAATCAGTGTATGTGTGTGTGTTTGTATTAATGTGTGTTCCTGTCCATACAGGTGAACACACTATCGCAGCAGATGCAGTCTGATCTGAAAGAGGTGATGGAGGAGATCTGGACGAACAAATCTGTGAAAAGCGCCGTCTTCATCTCCAGCAAGCCCGGCTGCTTCATCGCCGGAGCAGATATCAAGTAAACCTCAATTTAGGATGGAGTTAACTAAAGTTTAAAACTGTTTGTGATGCATGGTGCACCATTGACTGCATATAGCAAGTAGCATGTAGGTTAAAAGTAAAAGTGCAGGCATTATGGATCGCCTTTTATCAGCACTCTTTCTAATGTCAAACAGGGGGCGACTATTTGTTCCTATAAAATGTCTCTTCTTCTTACTGTGCTAAACTAGAAAGAAACAGAAATCCTTTTCTTTCTTTTCTAGTATGATCCAGTCCTGTCAGAGCAGCGAGGAGGCCACACGTCTCTCTCAACAAGGTCAGAAGATGTTTGAGAAGATTGAGAAGTCACCCATTCCTATCGTTGCTGCCATCCATGGCTCCTGCCTCGGTGGAGGCCTGGAGGTAAAACCCTTTTTGTGTGTTTGTGGAGATAGTTGTTTTTAAAATGCTGAAAACTAAGATTTGACCACTGATCTTGGATCGATCTTGGCTATTTCTGTAGTTGGCGATCGCCTGCCAGTACAGAATCGCAACAAGAGGCAAAAAAACGGTCCTAGGGACACCAGAGGTCATGCTGGGACTTTTGCCTGGAGCGGGTGGCACTCAAAGACTTCCTAAAATGGTATAAAAACAAACGCACTATCATCAGTTATCTTCCTGAAATAACGGCCACATGCTTGGTGTGGGGAGATTAAAGATACACATTAATCTGCTTGCGTATGTGTGTGTGTGTGACTTGTTTGTAGGTGGGTCTCCCTGATGCGTTTGACATGATGCTGACAGGAAGGAGAATCAAGGCTGATAAAGCCAAGCAGATGGGCTTAGTGAACCAGATTGTGGACCCTTTGGGTATGTTCTAACTTCAGCATTTGTCTTTGCTGTGTTATGTGGAAATGAAAATCCTGCACTCAAGCTGGAAACTTCCACAGTTCTAAGGAGAAGTTTAAACCATGTTTGTTCACTCCAGGTCCTGGATTAAAGCCTGCAGAGGAGACGACGATTGAATACCTGGAGCAAATTGCGGTGGGCGTGGCAAAGGATATTAGCAACAAGAAGGTTCCCCTTACAAAAGAGAAGAGCCTAAAGGAGAGTGAGTGAAGCCTCGTTTACACCAGTTACCCTTCTCTTCAATAATCATTCAAGCTTTGTGAAAGTTTAAGAAGAAAATGGTCTTGATACAACTTATAAATGGTAAGAGAAAATGTGTTGAATGTCATCATGTATCTGTGCCCGTAGAGCTGCAGGACAAACTGATGGACCTGGCTCCAGTCAGGAAGAAGATCTACAAGACAGTCAGTGAGAAGGCCAATAATATGAGCAAAGGCCTCTACCCGGCTCCGGCCAAAATCATTGAGGTAATAAGTTACGAACAGGAAGCAAAGAAATAAAATAATGGTAATAATCTACTTTTCTGTGCTTTTCTAAATACTCAAAGATTCTTCAAAAAAAAAAAAAAAAACAGTGAAAAAAATACGAGGAAATCTGTTGGTCTGTTGAGTCTGTTGGTGGTTGTAAAGATGTTGAAGAGGTCAATTTTTAGGTATTTTTTTGAAGTTGGAGAATGAGGAGAAGTCTCTGAATTTTTTTTCTTTTTTCACATTTTTTATTTCCATATGATGTTGATTGTGTGCATATCTTGTGTTTGGTTGTGCAGTGTGTCCAGATTGGGCTTGAGCAGGGCAGAGAAGCTGGTTATCTAGCTGAATCAGAGGTGAGACTTTGAAAAAGCAGACCATAAAAAGTACTTTAATGTTTATTTCAACAGTCTCTTATATCATACACATAGTTGAATTAGCTGAATTCTACTATGTATTTTTTATCTTACCCAGAACTTTGGGAAGCTGGCAATGTCAAAAGAGTCAAAGGCTCTGATTGGGGTTTATCACGGTCAGATAGCTTGTAAGAAGAACCACTTCGGGGTCCCAGAGAAGGAAGTAAAGTAAGAACTCTGATGAGTGTTAAAGTTCTTCACATCACCTAAACCATTTGCTACACTTCCTCAACATGCCATATGTTTTCTATTTCAGGACGATTGGGATCTTGGGTGCAGGGCAGATGGGAAGTGGTGTAGCTCAGGTATCAATAGATAAAGGCCTGACCACCATCCTGAAGGACGCCAATGTGGAGAGCATCAGCAGGGGGCAGGAACGGATCTACACAAGGTTAGATCATGAAAAAGACACCATTGCTCCTAAATTCTCAGCACACAACACTAAAGAGAGGTTTTGACCATATACACATCGAAGCCATTTTCCAGTGACATCCACCTCAGAAGGTTTAACCTCCTGTTGAATGTTGGTCTGATGTGTTCTTAGTTGTAAACTGTACAAATCGATTTAATCAGAAAATGCTGAACAGTGTAATGGAAGAACAATGAGCCATATTTTAGGTCCAAACAATATATTACCCACTAGCCTCCATCAGACAAGAACTAATGTTAGCATTCACTTGCTGCCTAGCTAAAACTGCTTTTAGCTAAAACTGCGGTTAGCTAGGAAAGGGCAAACTGCTAACATCCCTTTTTGATGGCGTGTGGTAGAAAAAAGGATTTCTAGTTAACTTTAATGTAAGAAAGGTAGGCTGCTCATGTTAGCTTTGTTTCTTGTGGTGGCTAATATTTTATCAAATAAGTAATTTTACAATAGATATGACCAGATACCCAACGTCTTTTAATTAGTTAATAACAAAATCATTACAACAGTGTGACATTTGTAAGGAAAATGGCTGCTCTTTTGAAATTTGGTGAATCAGAATTAGAATGAAACTTCATTTCATTAGAATTGTGAGTGTTTTCTTTGTCTATGTTTTTAGTCTGGACGGAAAGGTAAAGAGGAAATCCATGACCTCTTTTGAGCGGGATGCCATAATGTCCAATCTCTCTGTTCAACTTGACTACTCTGGCTTTGAGTCTGCTGACATGGTGATAGAGGCCGTGATTGAAGACATGGATATCAAACACCAAGTTCTCAAGGAAGTGGAGGCAGTGAGTACTATCTCCTTCTCTGGGATTTCCCTTTAGTGTCACCTTGAGAAAAACAACAACAAACGCCAGTGGACTGTTAAAAGAACAGTGTACAGTTTGTTCGTTGGCCCATTGGTCACAATCAGCAACAATTCCTTCATAATTTGCAGAGAAAAAGAACCACATTCTTCAGATTCACTTTAAGTAGGGTTGTAGGGTTGTGAGCATTAACTGCTGTATGTCTCTGTTGGCGATTTCACTATAGCTAAGGACCCAGCACGGTATGGTCGAGTTCCCACCAAGGAAATAGTGGAAGTTTTTCTTGGCCTCATCTGTAGTTAACCATGTATAAACAAGGTCTGAAATTTATACATTGATTTTTTTAGATTGTGATTAAATCCTTGTTATTTTATCATTTTGATGCACTGTGGATATGCCTCTGCAGATATGCAGTCTTTCTGTAGTCACAGTGAGGAATGTTTCATTTCACCATAACAAGTTCCCTTTTCTGTAGTTACATTAATTTTGTATAAACTTCTATCTTCTGAAAAGTCATTTATTTATTTAAGAATAAAGGGTTGCAGGGTTGAAATCAAACATCAAATAAAATACTGTCAGCTTAAAACGGTGCAACATTTCAAAATAAAAGCCTGACCATTTTTATTTTTAAATTTGAAATCATGGAATTTCAAACATGCAATTACAGATGTTATTAATTGTAATCAATAGCGATTTATCTGATTGAAATTTTTGATTGCCCAAATTTTAATTCAAGGGCTTGGGCCATTTGAAGTGCATTTGCAGGCTTCAGAGTAAGTCAGACTCTTTCAAAGTAAATAATGAACCTGAACGCCACTGGTCCTTCATATAACATAATTTTCTAGTCCCTGCTTTACAGCGAGATAAGATCTTCATTTTGACTGCAGATCTAAACTTTTGCATAAAGATTCAATCTTTGAAAGCCTTTATCTGAACTTTAATAAGTTCTGACCAGGACCGAATGATGTTGTACCTTTTTAAACTTTTCAGAAGTTACTGACATCCTTTCTTAAAATCAAATTGAATATATTTGGTATTTGTGTTTTCTCTCTCTCTCTCTGCAGGTGATCCCCCCTCATTGCATTTTTGCCTCCAACACCTCGGCACTGCCTATCAAAGAAATTGCAGCTGCCAGCAAACGCCCTGACAAGGTCTATAATACTATGATTACACAATCTTTTTCACAAGCATCCCTGGATAAAATTGCACGTTCACTATTGAGTTTAGTGTCATGAAAGCTTGACCACAAGCTTGTTGTGTACATCGTGGCTAGCCACATGGATTTAATTAGCAGGATGCAAAAAGTCAATCAAACTTCTGACACAAACATTTCACCTTCAAGTTGTTTCCTTTGTTTTGCATGTGTAGGTGATTGGCATGCACTACTTTTCCCCGGTGGATAAGATGCAGTTGCTGGAGATTGTTATCACTGATGAGACATCCCAAGACACCATAGCCTCTGCTTTTAATGTTGGACTGAAACAGGGCAAGACTGTCATTGTGGTCAAGGTCAGTGTAATTCTGAAATATTACTTTATGTATCTCAGTTGTCTTGTAGCTTAGCATAAATATTTTATGTTTTCTTAATCTTCTTTCTCTGTCTGCTAATTCCCTGAACTTCAGGATTGTCCAGGGTTTTACACCAATCGCTTTGCGCAGCATCTGGTGTTAGAGGCTCTAAAAAGACTACGGGTAAGCTTGAATTACGACTTGCCTCTGGCACTTATTTCCTTTATGGACACTGCAGAAGGTCCCATTGCAAAGATCAGAACTTGTTGTTTTGAATCTCCAAATATACTCCAAAATACTGCTGAAGGATGATGGCCTGACCTTTGTTTTGTTAAACAGGAAGGTGTGCCGTTAGAGAAACATGAAGAAATAGGACGGAGAGTTGGTTTATCCATGGGAATCCCAATGATTGCTGATTTAGTTGGTCTTGACACAGTACTACACATTCAACAGGTAATTTTGTCTGGCGAGTGGAAACTGAAGTTGCCATTCAGGTTGATGCCTATGCAGTTGAATTCACAGGAGCATGCATTCACGTGCATGCATTGCATGTATGAAATTCATGCTACTGTTTTGTTTAAATAAACACGTCTCTTTGTCTGTGCGTGCTTGTAGGATATGGCTGATGCCTACGGTTCTCGTTTTGGAGGAGTGGAATTGGAAATTTTAGAGGTGCTTATCGAGAGAGGCTTCAAAGGTACAACTTTAATGAGAATATAATCATTACCTAGTCATTTCTAATAACTCATGCCACCAGTATGTAATATATTAAAATCCATGTTGATGATGTGCTTATTGACTGAATATTCAGCTAGATCATAAAACAAACGTGTTTCATTGTTTATCCAGACAAAGATAGGTATACATTATTAATATTGATTATTTTTATTATTATGTTGAGGGTTTTTTTGTATGACTTACTATATGTAGCGCTTAATTAAGTCTGACACAAGTTAATTTATTTCCTAGGTAGTAAATCTGGAAAAGGATTCTTTCTATATGAAAAAGGAAAAAACTACAAAAGTGTGAATCCTGAAGCTGTAGAAATCATCCAGAAATTTCAAACGCCAGCTCAGCCGACAGTGTAAGATGACATCCTCTAATTAATCAGAACCTCACCCTCTCTGATCTTTGTCTGAAAAAATAAATGCTTTGGCTTTTGTTTTTATTGTAGTTCCTCATCAGACTGGGATTTCGAGCACCAGTTGATAAGCCGAATTGGGAATGAAGCCCTGCGGTGCCTCGAGGAGGGAGTCCTGAGAAACCCAGTAGAGGGAGACATTGGAGCTATATTTGGAATTGGCTACCCCCCAAGTGTTGGCGGTAGGTCTCATTTTAAGGGAACCAAGCGACAACCTCTTGAAAAATGAAGTCAATGCGGAAGTTTAACCTCCTGCAGTTCGTTGAGTGTCCGCTTGAGGTTGGCTCAGGAAAACCAGAAGTCGCGTACACATGACTGGCAAAAAGCCAATTTTACAACATAAAGAAACGTTCTTTACAAACTAGTCAAAAAAATAATAATCAAATAGGTCTAATACGTTTTTGTCATCAATGGCACACACTGGGGTCTGAAATGGCTTTGTTTTCATCCATCCATCCATCTAATCTTAAAACCCGCCTCAGCTCCAGCTGATCAGCCTGTCGTTAGGTTGACTAACATTTGGCGAAGATGGAATTGCAAGCATGGTGGCTCCTGCCAATGAGCCTCGACAGCTCGCTGCAGTAACAGGTGGCTGACGTCACTCAGTTTTCGTCCACAAAAATGTTCAGTCTGTGGTGTGAACTGACGTATGGCGGCAACAGCCAGTTTCCCGCAGGTATCTAAAGAACTTACAACAGCCAGTTTTCCGCAGGTATGTAACTTACATACCTGCGGAAAACTGGCTGTTGCCACCATACCTGCTGTAGATTAGCTCTTAGTTAAATCCATATCATGTAGAACGTCTTTGGCTTTTCATCAATATCCAGGTCAGTTTTTTAAGGATGTGTTTTTGGGGGGCATTTTTGGGGCTCGCAAAGACAGACAGGAAATGTTGGGATGGGAGAGTGGGGGATGACATGCAGCCAAGGGCTGAGGACAGCTTCAAACCTACGGCTGCTGAAACGAGAACGAGCCTTCTTACCTACCACGCGCTCTGAGGCCTGTTTTTTTTCATCATGTATAAATGTGTAGCCCAGTTAGTGTTCGTGTGTGTTTATGTTTTTTTTTAGTACTAACTATAATTATCGTGTCGGTGCAGGTCCGTTCAGGTTCGTGGACACGTTTGGTGCAGAGCGTCTCGTAAGCACCATGAGGCGATACGAAGAGGTTTATGGAGCTCCCTTCACACCCTGCCAGCTTTTACTGGACCACGCTAAAGACCCCAGCAAGAAGTTTTACAAATGATCCAGTTCTGGGACACTATGTAACTTGTCCAACACCGAGAGGCAGAAAGTCCCGCCCCTCCCTTGGGACACTGTGGGAACAACAAGTAACTTCATCTTTTGTCTCAACACGACAGAAAGATTCACTGTGGATAGCAAATGTTCCTATTTCATTATTCCTGTTTATAATTTTATAGCCTGACAATTCTGATATTGTGTTATCAGCTGCTCTCACATGATAAAACCATAAACATGTTTGAATTGTATTTGATTAAAAAAAACAAAAACACATTCTGATCTGTCTTATCTTTTCTGGATGTTTTTTTTTTTACTCTGAAGCAGTCATCAGCAAAAAGCTTTACAAACACATGACTTGTAATTTCATTTATTATAATGCATGGCTAAATCAGGCTGAGGTACACTTTAAAAAAAATCTATTTTTTGAGGCAGTGGAAAAGTTCTGTTACAGTATGGCACACCTCTGCACGTGACCACAGACAGCAGGACGTGTTGTGTCACCATCTGAGGGAATGTTAATAACAATTAAACCATCTCAAAAGCACAAACGTGATACAGAGAACGTTTTATCCAGCCACGATTTGGTTAGTAATCAGTACCAAGTCTCAATAACATCTTTACTGGTTGCTTCTTACTTTAATAGTTGTTTTCTTTTTTACAACTGTCTTTTCATTATCTTGAACACTTCTTAAGATTTCCAGGTTGAGCTGCATGTACCTTTAAAACCTCATCATGACAAATTAATTAAATGAAGATCTCAAGAAAACAACTGGGATTACACATAAATTGAATAAATATATTGTATGGCTGCATGTCCGCTACAGCTTGTGAACTCTTAATTAAAACTGAAGGCATGCTTTTCCCTCGTATCAGATTTCATGTGCTGAAGGCGACACAAATCCACGTAGAGCTGAAATCTCTAGAGTGAGGATGATGGATGTCTTTCTGCCCCGAAAACAAATTTAAATAGAAAACGTTCAACATATAACACTCTGTTTTAGCCATTTGTTAGTAAACCTAGTAGTCCCACTCTGTAACTCATACAGTCTTTTTTTTAATAAACTTGTGGTATAAAGCCAATGTTCAAGGTTTTTGTACCACAAGGTGGCGTTGTTTCCTTCAGCAAAGTGTCAGCGTAAGTCACGGGGGCTCAGCAGTCGCTTGGTTCACAGTGGAAGGCACATTCAGGACGGCTCAGCAGCCAACAGGCACATTTACAGGACTGTGTGCATGTGTGTGTGTATGCGTGGGTGTGTGTTTTAAATCTTCGGCCTCCAGCCCTGAATGAACTGTGAGATCTTGGTGACATGGAGTCGGCTCAGGTGGAAGTCCTGTGACAGGATGTCCTCGGTTAGCTGCACCAGGAGTCTGCCATCGATCCGCTCCCTCTGGAACACGCCCACCGCTGCCTCTGATAGGCCGATGAAGCGAAGGCATGCAGACACTTCCTCTAATGAAAGCACGGAGAGGTCAGAAGGGGGACGCCAGGTTGGATCAGGGGGCGTGGACAGGCCCTCAGTTATTCCTGTGGACGTCCCCCCCCCTTCTGCGCCTCTGGAAGAATCAGTCGTTGGGTTGGTGGTGGGCTCAGGTGAGGGGCAGGGGGACTGGCGGTTGAAGGGGTTTAACGCCCCAAAGGGAGCGAACCGGCTCTGTGGAGGCGGCCTCAGTCGAGGTCCAGAGGAGGTAAAAGAATCCACCCATGGCTCCGCCCAGGCGGCCTGTGCTGGCTGTGGATTGGCTGTGCTGTCTGCTTGGAGAGCAGAGGTGGGCTCAGGACTGGCGGGGTTTGGGGCGGGGCAGTCGGCCCAGGAGCACGGGTAACAGTAGAGGGAAGCATCCGGAGAGGGCGAGCAGCTGGGACAGAGCAGATCGAAGTGCATCAGTCAACATGATTTTAAAAAACATGTTTGAATAAAATCAGACACATGGTGTTTGGATATACTTTGTTTTAATCATTTCTTATAGCAGCAAGTCATTTTTTTTTTCAATATGGTCATCACCCTCGTTGGGTGTCACAACACCCCCATTTTTATAGAGACACAAAGAAGACAACTGATGGCATCCTCTCAGTGGAAAACAGCAGACACAGTAATATATCATCGCCCTGACTCGTGTTATACAGTTGCTGAATGGCTGGTTGCCAAATTAATTTAAAAAAAATTTTTCAAAAACATATGGCACCCCAATTACTTTTCCCTGCCAACTTGACTCACTGCGTCACTGCTTCACAAGTCCTCACAGTGGGGCTCATGACACGAGCGAGGCTAACATGAACAGAGGTTAATTTACCGAGGAAGAAGACAGCAGGATAATGTCGGATATTGGTGCGAAGAAGTTAAAGGAAGAAGTGTGATCAGAAGTGGAATCGACATCAAATGGAAATTAAAATCCTGCATTTTTAATCTGCAGTTAATCAAATGTTGCAGTGTAATATTCAGAATGGCTGAATCGTGATATTATCGTTACTTGGGGCCACGTTTTGTATCTTGTCGTATCCTTTTGTATCCAATCAGATCATGACTTAACCCAAGCTAACATAATGGCTTTATTAGCCCTTGAAGACTTCTTCCTGTTTGTGAAGGAAACCCCCTTCCAAGGTAAAACTGGGTCAATGCTAGAAGAGGATTTCAATTCTCTCAATATAGTGTTGGGGAAAAAAACCAAACAAACAAAAACAACTCATTCCTGGCGTACCTGTCCTGAAGTCCCGAGGAGTAGAAGGAGAGGTTGGGCCTCGGGGAGGTGGAGGCTTTGGGGAAGCGAGGTGGGACCGGAGGGCTGGGGGCCGGGCTGGAGATGGATCCTCCTTTAGAGCAGCGAGGGGGAACCGGAGGGGCGATCAAGTAGCGGCACTCCTCTCTCACCTGCACACAATAACACACACAAACAGAAAATCAGACTTACAGCATCAAAAAGTGAACTCCTAAAACGAGACTTTTCCTGGGGATTTGTGGAGAATGTGTGTGTGTGTGTGTGTGTGTGTGTGTAAGAGAGAGAGAGAGAGTGTGTGTATTTGCTTGTCTCAATGTTCTGCTCGGTAAATGTCAAACTTTGTGACCTTTACACCTCAAACAGACGCCTCACACACACTAGCAAGCTCTGTGCACACACAAACACAGAGGGCTTTGGGAAGCTAAATATCAGGGACTGAAGAACATGGTGTGCGGCAGGCTATAATCCAGCCGCACTGCACACGTCAAACCCCCCCACGCACCCTCGTTGTACGCTGCCATCACTCTGACAGGAAAAAAAGTTCATCAAGGCAAACAAGCGAGATCATTTCCTCTTTACAAACACTGGAACACCAAAGCAGGGAAGCACGCTCGAAAAACAAAGTTCACATCTGCAAACACTGTGTGGTGGTTCAATAAACCAAGTGTTATTAAGATGCTGTACTCGACTCCATTACCAGTGCACATGGGTTAGCAGCATGTTGCTCCTGCTAACTGTACACAGGTGCTACGAAGTCAGACAACTCCCTCGTCTCGTGTTGAAATATTTAATGCAGCTTGTTGTGTTTTACACGAGCGTTGCATCCTTCTGACACAGCGCACATGTTCCTGCTTGCTGGTGATCACATATGTATTCATGGGCTGTAAGTGTAAAGCTGCCTTTCCAGGAAGTCAGAGTGTGTGTGTGTGTGTGTGTGTGTGTGTGTGTGTAAATGTGGTCAGTGAGGTTTAAAAGCCAAAATGTATGAATAATTCAAAGCAGGCTTCCTGACTTTTAACAGGCGGATGCTGCTGCGGACAGATAACAAGGCTGACAGACAGAGGGACTGAAAGATGGACGGAGAGACTCACAGCATCAGATTTTGGAGGTACTGGTGGCGGCGTGGACACTCTTGTTAACACGGTGCCATCTAACGAAGAAGACGAGTGGAAGGAGATGAGGTTGGGCTCCTTCCCCAAGCTCTCTGGGTTCTGATTGGTCCAAAGTTCCTCGTAAGGGATTTCCTCGCTGGTCCTCATGTCTGCATCAGTCCACTCAGGAGTCATATACTCCCGCTCCTCACCTGGCCCCTCCCCCAACCGCTCCCCGAGAGAGTCTCTGCAGCGCTGCAATAGGCTGTCCGAAACCCCGCCCCCGTACCCGCACATGGAGAGGCGCTGCAGTGCTGGCGCTAACGAATCCTGACCCGACACACACATGCGAGATCGCCGCGGGCTCACACACTCCTCTGTCATACACTCCAGCTCTGGTCTGGTTTCTCTCACGGCCCGAGAGTAAGCATCCGGGTCGAAGGAATGTCGCAACAGAAGACTCTCCAGAGCCGCCGTGTGGACAGAGGCGTCCGCTACATTAAAGCGGGGCATGCAGCGCAGCAGCAGGAAGTGTGATGGGGAGACTTCCTGGTGTCGGAGCACCATGCAGAGCACCACCGTCTTACTGACGATGTTGAGCAGCTTGTAGCGGTGGCCCTCTCGGACAGCGTGGCGGTCGTAGGTGTTGCGTGGCGGTCGTGAAGGCACGGAAACGTTGACAGGGAGGCGGACCCTCTCGATTATGCTGCGTACCGTGTGCTCTCCTCCCAGCATGCCTTGTTCAAGGGGAGAGCGCGTGCAAAAGCGTCCACGACAGCCAAAGGGCAGGCTGACGCTCTGATTGGTGCGATGGTTCATGCAGACCAGACAGGGAGTTTTACCTGAGGAGGAGAGGACACACACAAAGATGCAGAGTAAAGGAAGAGTCCAGAGTGGATCAAAGATGGACAAACATTTGGAGGTCCGCCTCCTGACTGACTGAAGCAGGAGCTTCAGTTTGTTCCAGCTGAGGCTGTTTCATATGACGTCTGCTCCATGGCAACAGCTTCATGGACTGGTTTATTTATGTATCATGAGACAAAGATGAATATGAAAAAAAATATAATAGAAAATAATATTAAATAGTATTTACAAACAGTGGTGTAGTATAATTCATCCATAATTCAAATATTAGAAATAATTTGGACAATAATCTAGAGTGGGAATCCCACCCCGGCTCCATCTGTCCAGCTAACTTGTATGATATATTTTTTAAATGATGACTATCATGTTATAGAATATGAACATTTATTTTTATAGTTTATATACATATTTTTCAATGTGAAGTTCTAAATAAATAAATATTTAAATGACCTACAGATTTTAGATAATACAATAACAAAAACAACAAATAGAATAAAAAAACAAAACGTTTAAATCTTTATGTCCAAAAAGAGACATCACTATGAATGTCCGTCTGTTTCATCAAGTGAAACTCCTCACATGAGATTGAACCTGCACCTAAATACATTTTTCGTTGTGATTGGCCGACCTGAACCAAGCAAGACAAAATTATAGTTTTGTTTTTTTTAAATTAACAAATATATTAATTTTCAGAGGGGAGACATTTTCATCCCATAGATTTTTGCCAGTCGTCTTTTCTCTTTCTCATGTCTACACATCTCCCATGATTGAGCCCTGAAGATGGACTACACAGAAGTTTGACCTTACTTACTTCGAGGCGTTTTCCCCAGGCGTCTCAGGAGCGCGCTCAGTCCTGTCTTTTCCTTGGAGGGCGTGGCACAAAGAAGCTCTGCCTTCCCCATGAGTGACAGCTCATCTCCAGCCTGCAGAGTGAAGCTGTAGGGCTCACTGTCCTCGCTGAACTCGCCTGAGACCACCTGCAGAACACACGTGCATGGATGTGTGGATATGATGCATGACACAACGTTGAATATGATAGTTTATGAAGTAACCTGATACTGAACACATACAGTAATCCAATTTACAAAATAAGATAAAGCCAGTCTGGTAAAGGGCTGTATGTGTGTCAGGAAAACAAACCTTGACGCTGAAAGTAATCGTCTCCATGACGAAGACTCTGTCAGGGAAGACTCCAGCAACTTCCTCCACACTGGCAAAATACTGGACCGGATCCCTGACGTCTCGGTCCTCATCCAACAACTTGAACTTCCCTGCAGAGAGGGAAAAAAAAGAAATGGAAAAGGAGGCCGTAGAAGGATTATGAAGGGAGGTAAAAAGATGGCAGGAGGAGGGAAGTATGTTGGTAAAAGAAGAGAAGGAATGAAGGAAGGAGAAAAAGGAAACAAAGGAGAGAGTGGAGGAAACAAGAAGCCATTTTACCAATGAACTACAATCCTCAGAGTTACAAGAAAATCTGCAAAAGTCAAAGTGACCCAAGGTGTGAGTGCAGCAGGTAAACATTTATCGTGCACATGAATGAAAGCTGTATCCTGTAACGAGTGCAGAAGCAGAGTGATCACTTGAATAAGGCTGCTGCATATTCTTTTCTTCTTTTGACTCTCGATACTGGACATGATGGTAACAGATGAGCTGTACGTGAGTCTGCAGTAACAGACACTTTGCTGTTCTGCACAATTCTGCAATTCAGCTACGCAATCCCAGAAAACTTAGTAACACATGTCACTTATTCAGTTGAGTTAATGTAGCTAATAACAACGGCGCGTGAGTTAGGTCCACAGACATCGCTTTTTGCGCTGACAGCGCTCGCTTTCAAGACAAAACCAGTGTAGTTTAACGGTTTCAGTTTTTGGCGCCCTGAACTCTAAGACGTCTCCGGCATCAGCTAAAAAAAAGTCAATGTCACGTCTCCCTCACAGACCAATCAGAATCAAGATGGACTGATTCTTTTTTTAATTTATTTCTACTTCTCTTTTCTGAGTCTTTACATTTTTACAGCAAACGTATACAAAACCACACACACACACACACACACACACACACACACACACACACACACACACACACACACACACACACACACACACACACACACACACACACACACACAGGACTCACAGTTTGTACCAGAAGCATACAAAGACACCTCCGTGACCTGTGTGACCTGGCACCAGCTCTCGGCAAATCAACAGCCGAAGGGGTTGGCATGGCAACCTATAAAGGACCCCCATTCTCACGCGGCGCAGACACACATCACCATGGAGACTCTCACACATACACTCACACACACACACACAACTCTCTCGCTCTCTTACCCTTTCTTCCCTCCTCTGTCTGTAAATCTTTCACACTCTCCGGTGTCACGGTCCACTGACTCTGACTTCTTGAAACTGTAAGTGTTTGAGGCTTGTTCCACTTTCTGATGTTTTAAAAGCCCTCCTGAGAATGCACGCTAAGCTTCAAATCAAATCCCATGATCCTTCATTCTTATTTAGCAGTTTATGGGATTACATTTAACTACTATAAACCTCTGCAGACCCTCTTTTTTTGTCTCCTTTCGAGTCAGAGTGTTTGTGCATGTGAGGGAGAGAAGGAGAGACCAGAAAGTTTCTTTGTCTGTGAGGCCGAGCAGAATACCAAACTCCGCCGTCCTCCTCGCCAACACCTCCCTTCCTTTTCTCCCTCCTCCCCCCCCCACCTAACAATTCAGGCAGGGCCCCAGGGATAAGGAGCTTCCACCCCATGGAACAACACCAGCAAGAGCTACTTCTCAACACAACCCAGCGACCTGCTTTCAGAACAAAAGTGACAGATTCAGGAGAAGTAAACAGAGCCACCGGTAAACATAAACACTAAACCAGTTCTCTCCTAAAACTCTTGGTAGAAAGAGGATTATCTCGAGGGGGGGGAAAACAGAATTAAGATGCAGTAACATTTGTAAAATCTATAATTACTATCTCAAAAATGTTCCCAGAAAATAAAACTGAATCACTTTGAGGCTTTTAAATCCTCGCACACAAAGCTGGTTCAGCATTACAAGGATCTCTGTGGCGCCACTTGCTTCCAAGAAACCCATTCATTCATCTTTTCTGTCCTCACACAGTCAGTCATCCTCCCTCTCATTGACAGAGGAGGAGACAGACGGAGAGAGAGAGAGAGAGAGAGAGAAAGAGAGAGAGAGAGAGGAGAGGATAAGCAGGAGGGAACATCCTGTTGTCCGTCCCCAGGGGAAAACCTATATTGCTCTCCTGCAAGGCTTATTTAGACTTCCTGTATGAAGTCATCACACAGACATTAGCTCATCACCGGTGATGTCTCTCATCCAACAACAACTCACCTGTCATGTGGTGCTAAAAGTGTGCATGCATTTAAATGGGACTTGTTGGCTGGCGTTTTTTTTTTATCGTGTCTACCGGAATGCATCGTTAAAATGGATCACAGCTCAGAAGGTTATTGGGTTGATGTAACACGATGTCTAACTTTACACAGGAAGCTAAACCTCTCCCGAGCAGTCCCCTGGCATGATACAAGTCTAAGGCGTGACTATAAACACCTGGCGTGACGGAAGTGACATATTGATAAGAAACTACAAAGATAATGGATATCGGGGCAGTGGATTTAGGGGTGGCTGTGGCTCAGTGGGTAGCGTCTTCGTCTCCCAATTTGAAGGTCGAGGGTTTGATCCCCAGCTCCTGTGAGCAACATATCTGATGTGTCCTAGAATGTCCGACTTAGCAATGAGCCTCCTTTCAGCTCATTATTACTGGACCTTCTCCCGGTTGACCATGCTAACAAGCTAGCTACTAGCAAAATGGTTATATGATGAAGGGTGAAAACACAAACTTTACATTTCCTACATACTCTCTGCTTTTCTTTTGGTACAAATGTGATGCATGCTATCAGTCTAACTTATGGTGATATCTGAATACAGTCATCAATGAGACTTACACTATGCTACATATTTATGCTATCCGACTTCATGGTCGAAGCTAGTCTAGTCCAGTTTGTGTTAGCCCACCTTTGAGGAATTCGAGTTGGTACAATTTCAGTCTGACTGACATGTTTACAAGGATTTTTAAAGAGCACTTTTAGTCGGACTAACACCATAAATTGACTTTTTTCAAACTGCATGTTAACTGTATTCACTATTAGGTTCCTTAATAGCCGAGTACTTGACCTTGAGTTGCTTATTTCATGCAGCTAAAAGCTCATATTAATTGTCTTCTGCTTCTGACCAAAATGACAATGAGCTCACCGGCCCTCCCTCCCATTCAAATATTCGTTCATTCTTCTGAAAAAAGAAAAGAAAAGAAAAAAAGAAGTAGCCTGAGAGGCATCGTTTGTGTGAGGTGACATCAGCGCTCCATCAGAGGAGGAAACAGTGAAGAGGAGGCATTAGGATCTAGTTACACAGCCAGTGATGTGACTGGTCAGACAGTCTGTACAATGAGACGGTGCTGATGGAGCTCCGGTGAGGTCATAGTGAGCAGACTCATTCAGCAGAAAGGCGGCAGGTCAGTGAACAGGAGGAGTCAGGAAAGGTCATGTGTATACTGTATCTACAACTGGTTCTTTTGTTAATGTGACCTGAGTTGTATCAGGGCCCCTGTGAGGAGTTTTTATCAGCTCACAAGAAACACTAATACTGATGCCGCTGTTACAATACATATATGTGTAGAGCTTAAACGAACTGAAGCAAATCCCATGAATTAATCATTTTGAACAGTGCATGTGAACAAGGAGGCAAGGAAATGTAGACAGCAGGAACTCGAGGAATACAAAGGAGAAATCCTTCCTGCCTCTTATCCCATATGCTCTTTTGTAAAGCATCTCGAGATAACACTTTTTATCAACTGGCACCGTACAAATGATGATTGACTGATTTACTGAGGTGCTAGCTGTAAGCGCAGAGTTTAACATATGTATATATTTATTGGATTTAGACTGCTCTACTAGTTACCTTAGCTGCGTTGTTATTGATGAGCAACAGGAGTGACAACTGGCTCACTGTGTAGAAATCTCTGATGTCATCATTGACTGACATTCATTCGGTCGGTCGCCGCTTGTTTAAAACACACCTAACAGCTTGGTCGGTATTTGCCACACAGCTCCACCTCTTCATTCAACAAGCGGATATTCACTGTGAATGTTTCAATTATGTGAGACTGTTCATCTAAAAACTCCTTCTTGATTCTGGGAGTTAAAACTTTCTTTTTGTCTTCTGCCAAATCTTCAAGGTGTAAGCTTTTGACTGATACCTGCTGAGAAAGTTTACCAAAGTTGAACACTAGAAAACAGCAGACTGCTCCACTTTCACTTTAAATATCCTGATCCATCGAGGAAGATTCACATCAACTTTGTTCCCAACTGAAGAAAATGTCAAGTTGACCTTGTTGTATTTTGTTTATCTTTGGATCATGGGGAACAACCGTCAGACATTATTACTTGGCTGCCACTCTCAGTTTAACAGCGTGATCCTTTAAATGAGTTTAATATGCCTGTTGGCCTTAAAGACACATTTTCCCCAAACAAGAATAGAGCGAGTGGAACATGTTGAACTTGGGGTTTTCCCCCGGAGGAAACAAACATTTCAGTCACAAAATGCTTTTCAGAGAAAGGTTGAACTTTTGACTGACCATCAAGACGTGTTTATGTAAGACTGTTGAAATCTGTGTGTGTGCGCGTGTGTGTGTGCTCACCCTGGTACTGCAGAGGGATGTCAATCTTGGGTCCGATGACGTAATGTCCCTCCTCTAAGCTGTGGGCGGTCACTGTGGTCCACTGACGACAGGAGTGTAAGAGCACCACATCCTCCTCGGACAGACCCTCCACACATTCACCTGTCGCACACACACACAGAACGGGATTAGGATTGAAGAAATAGCCCATAAAATTAAAAAAGTCGTGCAATAACGCAAAGCAAGAGGAAGCAAACTTCCCTCGACACATGCAAACATTCAGGATTCTGTATACATAATTACCCTCTTCCTTGACTGTTCATCAGCTCCAACCTACTCATCAGGGCCCACAAACAACTGACAACCCACTATTACACTGCCCCCCTACCCCTACACACACACACACACACACACACACAGAGTTCCAGCTTAAACCGGGGCCATCGTGTCGCACAACAGCATTGATTTCTTCTGAAAGCACAGCAGTACAACTCAATCACAACACAAATACACATCTCTCTCTCTCTCTCTCTCTCTCTCTCTCTCTGTCACAGTCAGATCACAGGGAGGCTTTATGTTCCAGCTGCTGATGAATGGCTGCTACTAAAAACCCTTTTAAGTGTTTGTCGCCCGAGGCTCGACACAATACTCCAATATTTTGCTGCAGGTCAGTTGACATAATTGTGGCTAATAGAAACATGTTTTTTTTTTTTAGTACTCAAAGCATCTGTACACAACATTAATGCCATTTTCCACATACACGGGACAAGTCAAAGTCTGTGCTGTCAACAGATTTAAATGGGAGCTACAGAATAAGAGTTACTAAATGGTACCAACAAAAAGACTTCAGAGCCAATAACTGGAGGATACCTGAAAACGTATCTCCTTTGCAAACACAGCTGTTAACGCTCTGACACGTCTGGAACAAACAGGATCGTGCAGGCTAATGCATGAAGCCCAAACAGAAGAATAAAAGTAGTCCCAGCTGTTATCAGCAGCATAGATAGAAGTAAAAGTAGAATGTCTACTTATGAACGTGGAAACCACCTCAAGGTAAAGGTATCTTTAAAAATACTCAAGTTGTGAATGTGACACCCTCATCTGCATTGAATAGTGACTTTAAAATAAAATCAATGAAGAAAAAAAAGTACAAAATGATCATATGAAAGATCCATCATATACGAAAGAAAGGTATAGTAGAAAGGGCTACCTGCAAATTCCACTTGAAACTAACATGAGGAACTTTTGGTTTGGGTCCATTTTGGATCCCCTTGTGGACAAAGCGGTACCTTTTATATCTTTGCTGAATCGATATCTAAAATGCACAATCTGGGTTTCTAACAAAAAAATTATCCAATTCTGCTGCCAAACATTTTACTCACTTTGAATCATGTCTGACGCCTAACCCATGGTCACATTTACAGGCATTCCAAATGACTATAATGAATATGGGTACAGTGGGAGAGTTAAGACTAATCATCATCAATACTTACATAAATCAACACCGAGCTAATCGAAATAAAGTTTGTGATTAAAAGATAAAGTTTCTGTGGGTGAGACATCACTTCTCGGTCTACTGCACATCGTATTTAGCAGTGAACCAGTGATGGAGAAAATTATTCAATCTTATCAAACATGTTCTCCTGTAATATTACAGCTCACAACGAGCCATCAGTACTTATTACAATTTATTTCATAAGCATCTTCAAACTCCTCAAAGGACACCAAATGTTACTAGTTCCATTGCTCACAACCATAGCTAATTTCCCTCTGGTTGGATGATTAAATTGTTGCACTCCATGTGATTTTGGTTATCTGCACGTAATGTATTGAGATGAAGAACACTAATTGTTTGCTATATCTGTAACTTAAGCCAAGTATTTAATATGATCGTAAGCAGTCAGGGACATTCATGTTGACGGCGACCAGGAAAACCCCCATCACAGTGAATTACACCCCCACATACTTACACAGCACTGACACACAAGCTCTCCGTGAATAAAACACAGCTTTTGTTTGTTGTTGCCCATGTGAAGTTATGAGGGAAAATTTTTTTGCACAAAATGCTGACATCATAGCATGCTGTAAATAACTAACCACCCTCTGTGTTGGCTGGTTAAGAAAACATGGCTTCTGTTAGGTAACTTAAGTTCGTGTTCATACACTTCTGCATGCTCAACTAATCTCTCGATGATATGCACAGGCGCGTGCAGAAGTTCAGCATGGGGGGGGGGGCGCTTTCATTTCTGCGTAGGAAAGTTGAAGGTTTTTTTTTCTCCCAGTCGCTGCTCGTTAGTATTCACAACATTCACCGACAGATTACATCATTTACATATGAAAAGAATTGAGCAGCACTTGAGTAGCACAACAGACACTTTGTGGCTTTCCGGGCCTCGCTGGACTGGAACAATTTTGGCCATGACACCCATCGACGGTTCCCAAAGTAAAGGCACCAAAATCTGGTGAAGCAGGGAATCGTGTTGGCGGTGAAACATGAAACAAATCAATAGAAAAACTGGGTCTATTTCTTTTTTGAATGACTACCCGACGCAAGTCATTGGGGTTGGAGTGAACTGGGGAAGTCTTGTGTCCGAGCTTTACTGCTTCAGCGACGTCAAGCTCGCAGGAATCCAACAAATGAAGACCGGAATGTAGACCGCCGTGGCTTAAAAAAATAAGAGTGCCAACGTAACCTGTGAATGAAACTTGTCAATATAGCAGTTTGTCATTGTCCATCAATAATACACACACACACACACACACACACACAAACACACACACACACACACACACACACTCAAAGGAGCTTTGGTTTGACCAATGGTTATCAGGAAAGCAATTGTCAATCAAGACATGGTCATGCTGTTTTTAGCATGTGTATCAGCCGGAGTAAAAAAGAGGGACTACTTTAGCAGCTGAGGTTGAGATACAATGTTTTTAATTCTTATGCCATCTTAACGTTTGGCAAGTGTTGCACAGGAAACATGAACTCGTCTTTAAATGATACAGACTTCTAAAAAGCGGTGAGAGAGTCTCTACTCACCATGGTATTTAGGCAGGACAAATCAAGAGGCTCACATTTTGGTAAGACATGAAAATACTGTAGGCCTACTGCTGACTGATGTCAGCTTTCGTTGTTTCCAGACCATTTTGATTGATTGACAGCTATCAGCGACACACACAAAAAACCTTTTTAGTAGCACTACAATAAAGCATTATGGGTTTATTATGGATTTAGCGTATGATAAACAAGTATAGTGTAAAACATAAGGAACAGCAGATAAACTATAAGTTAGTTCAAGCTAAATTGCAATTTCAATTATTTGTATTTAGTATTCTTCAAAGATGGGCCACACAAAACAATCATAAGCACTTTGTGCAATATGGAAATATTAGGGATGAGATTTTTGGTTTAAACAAACGTGTTATCCCTGTTAAAATCTGTGTGCCCAACACATAGTGTAGAATAATTCATCTTTCCCTATTGGAGAATGATTTTCCATATATAGGCCTATTTACTTTGTTTATCCAAGTGTTTATTTTCTCTGACAATTGTGTTTAACAATCACTTATTTTGAAGGGTTTTACCGGAAGCTGCACTTTCCTCGTCACTTACTGACCCTTAAAATCCTCCACAGATTCTTCGAAAATTGCTGCACTTGTTTTTTACATGCAACAAGCGTAATTTACACTCAGACAAAAAAAAACCTCGAAAGAAATATTCCTCGAAAATATAATGAAGTTTAACTCGTTTCCTGGCAAAAAAAAACAAAACATAAACTGAACTTTATTTTTGCATCACGCTGTCACGCTTATCACAATAGCGGTGACATGAAAAGACAGAGAAATGACAGCTGTGGAAAAAAAGTTGTGCAGGCGCGCGCTGCAAGCTCGAGGCACCTGCGCGAGGAGGTGTCTTACCGTGGGCGAGGCGCACCAGGGTGGGCAGACGGAACTTGCTGACCACCGCGTCCAGCGGCAGCGCCAACGGGCTCCAAGTGATCTCCGACAGGCTCGCCGACAACTTCTCCATCCTCCCGGGTCATCACGGTACCGGAGATAACGGTGTTGATAGAAGCGAAGAAAACGACGGTGGCGTAAATGACGATGATAGCGATGAAGCGGTGACTGTCGAGAGGGATGGTGGCGGTATGATGGCAAAGAGTTTCGCCATGTTTGACTGTGAGGAGAAAAAAAAAAAAAGGAGCGCAGTCACAGTCAGTGCGCACGAGTGGTGGGAGGGAGCGCGAGCCCTCTCTTAATCTACCCACTCCCACACACTAAGAATTAACTAGCAAATTCAATCAAACTTATCTTGTAGTTTCCATCGTTTTAATCTAAACATACAAGTCAGAAATCCCTGCATCTTTCTATTTTTATTGTTTCATAAACAATTCGCGTTTTTCCATCAGTGTGTCCACGTGCGCTCTCTCAGGTAAAGGTAGAGTTCGGACCATTTTCTTAAAACATAAACTCATAGTAGGCTAATGCTGCTCAATCAATCAACACCACTTAAGGCCTACATGTGTGGTGGTGCCTGTGACCCCGTCCCGTGTCTGTGTTATTAAGTTCTGGTTGACTCTGGACTTTTCAGGGTTTGTTTTCACAAATCAATGACAGAACTTCTGGTGAGTTTGGGGATCAATAAGACTCAGTGTCTGGAGTGGACACCATTCACAACTTTTCCACTGTCAAAAGTTGAGAAGGGTACCAAAATAACTCAATGTAGGGTCCTACTTTTATGGTACCATTCTGTTGGGTGCCAAAGCCAATCTGACTGAAGGGTGGAGCGAGACACACTGCAGTCAATCGATTGGTTGATGAGAGTTTTCACTTCCCATGTGACAGAGGTAACTTTAGCATGTGCTAAGGCATATAAGAGGATTTTTATATTTAGTCCTCCATGCTATAAAAATCCTAACAGCAGGAAGCAGCTCCCTTTGATGCTCAGATCAAACGTTCATTTGCATCACAGTAGAACAAATTAATAAACGCCTACACACCGGACCAGAATTTCAAAGCTCCTGTGAAAGAAATCAGCTACTTATCTACATGACATGTTGACCAGTTTAAGTTGTGGATGGTTAAGGGAATTGTTCATACTTTTGGAATCTTTTCATTGTAATTTAATTTTTCAATTTAATGAAACCAATGAGATTTAAACAAAATGTATTTCCAACAGTAGGCTAGCTGTGGTTGGTGTCAATCTAAAGGACTTTTTTTTTTTTATTGAGGACAAATAGGACACAGTTCATATCAGTGAAATCACTACAGTACATACACAGTATTGATGGTGCAGAAGAGAAATCACTTTATTCTACTCTTCAACCATTATTAAACTTCAGGCCCCAGGCAGGACTCTGTTCAACTCACTCCCAGTTCAATGAACCAAACTGCCGGCGGAACTGATTCAATTGCAATTGATTCATGCCAACATAACAGTTTTGATGGTACAGTTCTTTGTGTCATATGTGAGCAGGTCAAAAGTTCACAGAGATGTACGCTTTAAATGTAGTTTTAGTTTAAGCATGATTTACAACAAACCTACTGACAGGTTAGATACTGTTTATCATTCTTGTGAAGTACACTCCCCCCAATCATGGGTTTTTAAAGATCTCTAAAGACTAACCAGAGACCAAACACACTGCTGTGGTTTGTCTATTCAGGTAAAGTGTAAACTCATACTGTGACTCATTGGCCATGTTAACGCCTTACTAATTTCTAATCGCATCAGTTTTCTTTTTATAAATTAATTCAAGGCCACAACTTTACAAAAATGAAGTCAAAGAATAAAAATAACTAGCTAGACTTGACAGGTCTTACCAAATTTCCCCCATATGAGGGATCAATTAAGTGTAAACTTTTCCTTAACATAAATTGTACTAAGGATTTTTCAAATCAAGCACCTACTTCAAACCTTTTATGCAGCGTTGACAAAGGCATAAAGAAACTCAAATGTGTTTTTACTTGTTACAACAGCCTTATAGAAAGTACTTTATATTCCAAGTGTCAACAATTGTTTATTATAACATTTCTTCAAGTTTAAGTTTAATAGGCGTCTTTAAAAAAGCAGAAGTTGTACTGATTGAGGATGCGAAATATTCTAACTCATTTTAGGGGGTTACATACGTCCTACACAGTTGAGAGACTTCCACAGGTTAATTCCACACCCTTTTATCTTATTTCTTGCATGACTTCAAATGGTGGTTCAGAAGACACTGGTATTTCTTTACAGTCACAACATTTAAAATAGCTAAAAATAGAAACAAAGGAAGAAAACAAGAAATGTTTGGATATTATTTTTATTTGTTCCATATTAACAAAAAATTCAAAGTTGACGCTGGATTTCTCGACTATCTGGGTCCTTATTACACAGGAGGTGGAGGGATGGTCAGCATAGAGGGAAACTTAATGAGCAGGCTCTGCAAAAAGGAGGAAAACAACAAAAGCCATTTAATAACACAGACGCATAAAATAAATCCTGTCCAACCCAGATTAAACTTTGTTAATTATTTATTCAACTGCTGAAGAGTCCCAAAATATCAACCAGTAATAACTGGATTAGTCGTTTGTGAGCGACATCTAGAGGAAATCGCATGTTACTGCACCACACTCCTACCCTCGACTCTCCTCTATTTATCAGCTTGAAACAGATATTTCTTTACATTCAATTTAAAGAGAAGGACAGAAATCTTAAAAGCTACACACGCCTGTTGAAAATGTAAGTAATTATTATGCTCCCTAAAATAAAATAATCAAAAGACAATCCTCATACATTACTTTTTTTTTGTGTACAATAACCAAGAGGTGGTCCATTAAGATTATGCAGCAAATGACAACATGTAGAGTAAAAAATGTTAAAAAGTACAGGGAAATGTTGATACACTTGAGTATCTGTGCATTCCTTACATGTTCTGAAAGAAAACTGATGTTGTAATATACATGAAGTGATAAAGAGGCAACTATTGGGATATATTTGTGCCTTTGAATAGCTGAATAGTACGAGTCCAGAAAATGTGAGAGCACTTACTGTCCTTCACAGCCTTCTTGCCTGGAATAGAAAAAGTACAGCTCATGTTAGTCATATGCCGCAAACATTCATTTCTTTGACAACTGCAAGGTATACGGTGCAATAAGTTCTAATGTAAGCATGTTATTATTCTACTCGACTTCAACTCTGAACTCACCGCCATAGGAGATTTTGTAGTAAAAGTAGGTCATGATGCCGAGACCCACCCACATCTCCTGGTGGACCTTAGTGTAGTACGGGCTCATCAAGGACCACCACTTTGCAAATGCCTTTCCAGCCATCTGAGAGAGAAAGCAACATGTGTACAGCTCTTATTTAACAGACTGGTGCCTCACATAACGTTTTTAAAAAGCCAACTCAAGACCAACCTTTTTAAGTCTATCCTTTAACTGAACCTCATTTTATCTCAATTAGCTATATTACAGGTTTAACCTCCAGTGTTTCCTCATTGAAGAATTCATGATAGTGTTTCCTCTGTACCATCAGTACCTTTTATAAAAATCAGTTATTTTTATACAGTTTAATTAGTGATTTTACCTTAGTTTTTGAATGGTGTTTGTGAGAGAGTTGTGTTGCGGTTTAATTCATTATAATGAAAAAGCACTTTGAATGAAAAGTGCTTGATGGGACAGAAAACGTGTCGAGGAGTGCCCATAACAAAGTACCACAAATGTCATTCAATGTTCGGGTAGTTTACTTAAATCAAACGGAGCACACACTTTTTAGTAAATTAAATTAAGTACATACATTTTACATGCGCCAATGCTGACTTGAGATGTTTAGATGATGTCACTGGAGATAAAGCTTTGACCCCTCACAAGCTTCAGGCCGAGACTCAGACTCTCTTTATTATCTAGCTAAGCTGACTTTGGGAGAAAGGAGCTCAAAAGTAGAGGTTAAAGTGGCACCATTTCTTTTTCTTCTGATATTATTTCATCTAAGGGGATAAAATGCGTTGTTTTTTCAATAACTAAATCTGTCCTGATTGTGAGCTAAGCTACTGCTAACGTCAAAGTTAGCTCATCTACACTGTATGAAACACAGTTAAACAAAGACAGGGGGCATTTTTAAAAGGCTTTTAATTATACTGCGTGCATTTATTTTGATATTACAGTTAGATAAAATATTCACTATATATATTATAGTATATATTATTCACAATATTCAATATGCAGGAAAGGACGCTAACTAGTTAACCTCAGCAGGAAGCTAGCTGCTTAGCTAGCTGTGTACACCTGCAGAAGCAGCTCGCGCAGCTTCATAAAGAGAAGACGTTGGCTTCTTTTTTTAGTAAGTTAATTTTGTTAAGTTCATTATTTCCTGTTGACATTGAGGATAATGCGTTAACACGTGTGAATTGTTCTCCTACCTTTCAGTTCGTCACGCTGCTGTGGGAAGGTCAGAACAGAAGCTGCTGCTAAACACCAAAGTCGTGGGGAGACTCTTCTTCTACGCTCTACTCTGTAGTTTTTTATTGCACGAATGGAACTACAGTGCCACCTTATGGAGGTACGCGAGCGACTTATTTTATAGCTTTCTCTTGTCTCCACCTTAAGGACTTACTCTAACAATGAATACCTTTACTGATAAATATTTTATATGAATTTGAAAATATTTTTGGGGACCCATTTCCGCCTCTGTGATGACAAAAACAATGTCTCAAAAAGCAATATCTCAATATCATGACTTAGTATCTCATTATAATGACTTAGTATCTCAATATAATGACTTAGTATCTCATTATAATGACTTAGCATCTCATTATAATGACTTAGTATCTCAATATAATGACTTAGTATCTCATTATAATGAGAAACTTTCTCAGTATTTTGACTTAGGCCTACCATCACAAGCTAGCTTTCTGAAAGAGGTAGGCATGGTTTTGGAGCACTGACTGATGTAGAGCAAGTTACTGATGCGAGCTTCATGAAGGTATTTTTAATTTTTCGAGTATGACTTCTCTTGCAGGCTTGAAACTTGAAAAAGTTTGACCTGATGTGAGAAGTATCACTTTGCAGGGAATACTATAGATCAATGTAAATAATTAATGGATATAAAAAAGATTAAATCTTTACAAACACAAATATCATTCATGGAGGCAGTGAGGCAACAACTGGCCAGAACTTCTTTCATGATTACATAGTTTAAACCTGCCCTAATTTTCCTTTTATACTCATTTATCTTTATAACCTGCCTTCTTAAATGACCTTCACCATAATAATAATAAACATTGAGATTGTACCCACTTGTTTCACTCTCCATTTCAATCACCCGCTATAAGCAACTTGCTTCTCCTCGTTTCCCTGAACACCTCATATTTCTCAGTATACTTTTTGACTCCTGTGCTCTGCCGTAATAGAAGTGGGAATTTGAGGTGACGGTGCAGCTGCTATGTGGGACACAGACTTTCCACCAGCTTTGTCCGCTCACCATAGCGAAGCAACAAATAAAACACTGGCACTACTCTCAAGGGTAAAGGTGACATAGTGTGTGACATGCTCCACTGTTGTCCCCCCCCACCACACACACACACACACACACACACACACACACACACACACACACACACACACCTCCTCTCCTGGTACAGCTAAATATGTGTTAGTTTGTCCCCAATTAACTTAGAATTCAAGTATGAATTTCATTTTCAGGTCAAGTACAAAAAAAAATACATTTTAGTAATTTTAACTGCATTGTACTTCAAATTTAGAAGCCCTGATAGAGAGCTGTACTCAATGTGAAACTCTGTGAAAGCTTGATAAACCTTTTTTTTTTTTATTGCAAATCAATAAAGGATCAATAACGTTTATTTTTATTCTTATCCTCCATTGACATGACAGGAACCTGAAACAGTTAAGCATTTATCAAACAAACCAAAGGTCCTCTTGTTACTTAACTGTAACATCGCAACACCAGCTCCGTAGCAGAAACACAAAAAGGAGGACAAAGAAAAAGGTAGATACACAACTTAACTATCATCTGTTCCCAAAAACAAACCCAGAAACCAAACTAATCAACTCTGAAATATATCAGGAGGATATGACTTTTATTTCTTCCAGAGAAGTTGTGTGTATTTTAGCCTGCAGAAAGTGATCTTGGCCTGTTGTGGATGTGGGCGGGACTTCCAGCCTTTTTGTCCTGCACGCTCCAATAAGGAAAAGGCACCTTGTTTCCTTTATGAGCACCTACTGTAAAGGCCAAGTCCTATTTGAAGGGACTCAACATAGTGAATCCACGCAGAGCTGTGCCAAAATGAAAGGACACAGCTGAGGACATTTCCTGTTCACTGAGTATTTTTATTGTTCTGCACTTTGCCCTCTGGCTGTGTTCAGTGACTACAGAGCTACAGGTATGTTGGAGATCTGTGAGCAGCCTGACTACTTTAGTATATCTACATTAGCTCTTTCCTATACAGCAGAGTGTTGACTCCTCTTTGAGCTCTTTGTTCAAGATCGTGCATGTGTCTACATGTGTGTGTGTGTGTGTCTCTGTGGTAACTTGAGGGTGTGGATGGGTGCGCTCTTACTATTACATGACTAATCAGGCAGCCGAGGCAGTGAGATTCAATGTTTTGGAAAAAGACACTTTGCTCAGCAGTATTTACCCTGAGCGTTCTGCACTTTCTCCAGAGTGGACAATTGACTTCTCCAAGTCTCCTGTTGTTTCTCTGAGGTTGATCTTTTGCTGTGGTTGGAGGCTGCATGGCTTCGGGTGGAGCGGAGGAAGACGATGGAGGCATTCCATTGGACATTGACAACGTGCACATGCTCCTCCAAGGTCAGTCTATTCCTGTACTTTAATATGTGCTGTGACATGTGATTTGTTGTCATGGGAATTACAGTGCTGACCAAACTTTGAAGAGATACTGTTTCATTGCGCCTTGCATCGCTCTGATAGAACTCTTATATTCAATATGAATTCATGTGCTTACAATGTGCATTTTGTGGCAGGTTCACCCTCAGGTTCAGGCAGCTCCATGCTGAGAAGTGAGAGTGTTATATGTGCTGTGGGCTTGTACATTTTGAGTGAAAGTGGAGGCGGTGGCCCGTCTCGCCAGCTTTTTGTAAACACAACAACGACGCATTTTATTTTCTGTTTTAGGAGGTCACATCCAAAACACTGAAAGACTTTTCTGACAACCACAAACATTTATCTCAGCACAGGTTCAAATCCGACCCGTGGCTCGTTTCCCATGTCATTCCCCAGTCTCTCTCTCTCTCTCTCTCTCTCTCTCTCTCTCTCTCTCAGTCCCACAGTCCTATCTGGAAATAAAGACAGAATAAGTGCAAAGCTGTAAACTGAAAAGACTGAGACAATGTTACATGTTGATTATATTAATCATCGGCCACCAAAATCAATGCAATAATTACAGGTTATTAATATGTTGTCCTTTTTTTTAAAAGATATACTGTTTTTTTTGGCCTCAACTGTAGAGACAGGACAGAGGATAGAGTCAGAGCTCAGAGACAGAAATAGTCGGGTATGACATGCGGGAAGGTGGCCACAAGCCGGATTCGAACCAGCAGCCTGTTTGCACACTAACCATTTTAAGCTACTGGTGCGACCCCTTGATATGGTATCCTATCTGAAAATAATGTCACAATGTCCCTATTCAAATCTCCACATACACACAGTCTCATTAAATCACTTTCAGTTTGTCGTAAATGAAGATCCATGATTGGACTTTCGACATGAGGAAACACATTCAACTGATGCTTTTAAAAAAAGGCCTGAAGCTAAACGTTGTTATACATCAGATCAAGCCTCTCTCGTCTTTTGTACTGGGAATGCCAGTGAACTGGGTGGAGTCCAGCGATTAAAATTCTGAGGTGTTTCCCTCCTTGGCGAGCTCTTCAACAGCCAGCCGACTCACAGGGAGGGAGGGAGGTTTATCCCCATATCTGATTTGAAGTACGAGTGCATACATCTGAAAGAGATTTCTCTGATTTCCAGAAGACAAAAACTCCCAATCTCTGTATTGATGAAAGAACAAACTCGTGATTTAGTCTCAGTGGCCTGTTTGTAATCATGCGACCTCACTCCACTGTACTGTATGTCATAATGAAGATTGTATTTAAAGTCAACAATGACACTTATCATCCAAACCTCTTTGGTACGTCATCGCTTTTAAATACTGAAAGTAGTTGTTGTTCTGGACAACATCCAACTGTAATCAATACATTTACTCTCCAAGTGATAGAAAATAATATAATTAAGCTTCCTCCGTATTTCAGTGAGCTTTCCATCACTTCTGTGATACCGTATCAAGGACGGCATTTCAAATGTTATTAATAGTGTCAGTTTAGTATTTTGGCAACAGAAGCTTACAGGTTCTGCTCTAGTATCCTTTGAAGGACCATGTATGACCAAATCCACTCGTTGTGTGTGTGTGTGTGTGTGTGTGTGTGTGTGTGTGTGTGTGTGTGTGTGTGTGTGTATGTATACATCAGTCTGAGAGTTCGTTATCGTTGTGAGCGTCTCTGTGTATATTAGCTGCAGTGTGTAAGAGTGTCAGTGTCCATGTCTGTCCCCGTCTTGGAAGCCATCCCGGCTTGTAGTCAGATCAGATCTGGCAGCCTTGCTGTTCTTCAGCGTTAACAGGAACTCTGGGTCGTGTGTTAGAGAGGACGGTGTTATGTTGTTTGAACTTCTCTCATTATACATGGATTTACTGACCATCGGTAATAAGCATGGAGGGTCGAAGAGTGTGTCACTCGGCTGTGGCTGGTGAGTGTCTGATTACCTGCCTGCAGCTCAACCGAGAGCTGCACTGTTGTTACAAAGTCTCAGGATGGTGACTGATCCATGTTTCAGACAGGGAAGGTCAGCTCCCTCTGAGCATTTACATTTCATCTAAACATTGGATATGATTGGTTTTCAGTCCGACTGGAGTTGGGAAAAGACAGCCTAGCCAATCTGAAAATTAACCCTTGACATCGTTCCTGCTCTGCCTAGTTCATTGTGTATGTTTTAATAACTCTTATTAAATATTAAATGTTTAAATGAAAACAATAACAGTCCCTCTAAATGTTTCACGTAAAACATAAAGGAATTTGTTTCGTTCAACCTGTTCAGGGTTTGCAAAGGGTTGTATAATTGCTACTTTGAATATAATAAACGTGATCGATATATTTCAGGGCTGCCAAATGATGTCACAGTTTCAATTAATGGCTAAATTTCAATTGTTGATCGCAAATAATCACAATTTTTAATCGCATATTTAAAATGATACAATCTGCATTAAATTAAAAGTAAGGCTTTTATTTTGAAATGTGTGCTGTTTTACGCTAGGTAATTGGCTGTTTAAATTCCACCCTGCTTTTATTTTGAAATAAAGTAAGGACATTCGGTTAGATTAAAGGTTACGAAATTAACTTAACCACAGAAAAATGAATGTGTGACTGATCAAACCTTCTGTGAATACAGTTAGAAGGGACGATAAATAAGTGAAATGTTTGATGTCATACTGGTTGTTACTTTAGACTCATCAGCTGAGCTGTCTGAGAGTTGTTTCCATCACTGTGACTAAAGGGAGACACGCAGAGTGGAGGCTATTCCACGGTGCAACTAAAGGGACAAAAAAAAGCATCAAATTAAAACAGTGAATCCATCAATCTCACACATTAATGAACTTGGCTTTGTAATTCTGAAGTCCCTTATATATGTGTTACACTGTAAACTATAATCTCTCTGTGCATCACTTTCATGCTCTGTAAGTGAAACTATACAGAATCTCATCATATCTTTCAAATACAATGATTTCACTTAAAGTAACTGAGATGTCTACAGGAAACAATGAACCGAATAATGAATCACTGTGTGCATTCTTTTATGTTACGGCCAGCAAAGTTTGAGTTTAAATAAAACCACAGCTCTTTAACAGAGTTTTAGCCTTCTCACATTCCTTACTTTCAGTTGTGAAAGGATTTAAATCTTCAGTCTGTTTCCTCGACAGTGGAGCATGACCAGATTCAGAAAAGGACGTTCACCAACTGGATCAACGCTCAACTCTCGAAGGTATGTTGAGCGTCATGTGTACACACACATGTGTTCGTCTGTTCTGCTGGTTAGATAAATGAACATAAATGTTTGTTGCACTTGCTGAACACAGCTAGAATCTACATATACCTTCAGTTAACAACAACAAAGCTCCTGTTTGAATGTTGCAGGTCAGGGTTGTTGAAAAAAACACTTGGCAGCAGACTGAATCTACTACTGTATTTATTTACTCGTTTATATATGTAAGAGGAAAGCTGTTTTGTATTGCTTGCCTGTACTTTTTGCACACGCTTTATAATTGTCTTGTGTACACAATTTTAATCCAGAACCGAGAGTCTGTTCAGGCGACGTCACGAGAACACCTGATGGAAAGTGCTGACTTGTGTTTTTTGCACAAAGTTAAACTCCTCTTCCGTGTGCTATACTTAGACAAGCTTGAGCTTTAAACATATTTGCCAAAACTCTACCAAGGGACTGTTGTGTGACTTGACGTCATGCTGTGGTTAAGCTGTAAGTGATATTAAGCAAACTTCAGACATGCTGACTCATTGCTGAGATTCAGTGAAGCAGCTCATTGCGGATCTGAGACACTGAGCCGTCTGCGACTCTTGCCCAGAGTATAAATAAATAGTGCCCCCGGTGAAGCAGGACAGCACGTAACCTGAATCCTGCCACCTCGTCATAAAAAGACTCATGCCCATCTGACTGCACTCTGAAACCACTGGTTCATAACCTGCCATCTGTTACAACCCCCAACCAGAGATTCTTCCTGTGTGTTTTGAGGACAACAGTCACCGCTGTAAACTTAAATTTATTTCTAAATGAGCTATGTGCAGTATTTAAAGAAACATTCTATGATCTAATAAATACTGATATATTGACCTTTTTTTTTTAAATTTGATGCACTTCAGATTTTTTTCTTTTATTTTCTAAAAGTTAAATTTTCTCACTCTTCTTTTTTTCTTTTTCACTGATTGACACGTGAACAATCTGAGTGATTTCATGTTATAATTGAAACTGTCCACGTTTGTCATCTAGTTGAATTTTTTCCAAGGTCCCTAATCTCCATTTGATTTCTCCATTCAAATTCTGCATAAAAAAATACAGAATGTGTGAGATTCAGCATGAAACAGGATTTTGATATTGCAATGGTTCTGACTCACCCACTTGTTTGTACGAGGAGTATCACCCGCTAACATTTCCTGCATCAGAAGTTTGCAGAGAAAACAGCCTGTGAAGGGAGCTAATGAGGCAGAATGCACAGACGTCGATTTAGCTTTAGCAAAATAAACATCTGCATGCAAGAGCAGCTAAGAATCTGCTCTTAGATGTCATTTCTCAACATCGACTCCATCCTGCTTCCCAAGTTGCTACTTTGATTGCAAACAATAGCAACATATGTAAAAGTCTTCAACAGACTAGCTATCACCTGGGGGCGACTGTGGCTCAGTGGTGGAGTCGCTCAGACTGGAGGGTCGGAGCTCCTGCAGCCACATGCCAGTGTTCTCCGATAAACACTAAACCCCAAATTGTTCCCACTGCTGCTTCTACGTAAATAGCATTAGTTAACACTGATGGATACTTCACGTTACATACTCTGCCGTCACTGTGTGAATGTGTTGTGGATGGGGAACTGTAACCTGCAGTGTAAAAAGCACTCAGAAGACTAGAAGAGTGTTACACAGTAGAAGCTGACAGCAGACGCCCTTAGATGAAACCTATATCACTGCCTTCAGAGGCTTCGTCATTGTCGGGCAATATCTGATCAGTTCTGAGATTATTGTGTCTTCAGTGATTGTAGTGTTTACATAAATTGCTCTAAATCTTGTTTAGCAAAGGCTGACGAGTGAAGATAGTTGCATTAGATGGATGAGTGTTGTTTAAGATGGGTTCTTTTTCTCCTGAACACGTGTCATGCATCTTACTGCTGGATTGACAAATCAAACTTGATTCGTTGCAGAGATGCCCTCCGTCACACGTGTCCGACCTCTTCTCTGACCTTAAGAATGGGTCACAGCTGCTCGACCTGCTGGAGGTGATGACTGGTCAACCCATGGTGAGTCCATCAGATGCTTTTTTTTTCTGATTTCAAGGGACTTGAAGAGATTCGAAAATTCCTCCAAGAAGTCCATGATTGATCTGTATCATAGCATTCCAGTGTGATTGTTGGACTAGTAGGACACAGAAACAAATACAGGGGATATTATTTTCCCAAACAAGCTGATGTTGTGATTTGTCTTCACAGAAAAGACAGAGGGGTCGAGGGGTTTTCCAGCAGAGGGCCAACATCGAGACAGCGTTAAACTTTCTCAAGAAAAAATCTGTACGTCACCTCACCAAAAAACAGTAATTATTGCTCAGAAATATGCACAATCAGGCATTTTAATGTATCCGTTTTGTTTGATCAGATCAAACTGGTGAACATTAACATCCCAGATATCATCGATGGACGGCCCTCCATCATCCTGGGCCTCATATGGACCATCATCCTGCACTGTCATGTGAATACAAATATTAACTTATGCAGTCATTTCTAAACCCTCTCCAGCTTTTAAAGGTGCTGATCATTTTATATCCATTATATTGTTGTCTCTGTGTTAGATAGAGGAGCTGGCCAGCACTCTCTCCTACAGCTCTTGTCATTCCTCCCTGGACTCTCTGACCAGCCTGGACTCCTTTTCTGGCAGCCCGGTGCCAGCTAGTCCAGTCCCTGCAGGCCGGACTTCACCTCTGCATCGACGCTTCCGAGTATCTGCCAAGAAGGCCCTGCTCATGTGGGTCAGGGACCAGTGTCGAAGGTAGGTTATTCACCATCCGTGTGCTGTACATCTTCTGGCAGGTCTACCCCGGTAAGGAAATCGTTGTTCTGTCTCCAGGGCTGGTTGCTCTCTCAGTGTGAAGGACTTTAAGAAGAGCTGGAGAAGCGGAGAGGCCTTCCTGGCCATCCTGTGCTCTCTCCGGCCACAGCTGGTTGATCTCTCTCTTGTGCGAGCCAGAAGCAACCAGGAGAACCTGGAGGAGGCGTTCCACCTGGCTGAGAGGGAGCTCCACATCCCCCGTCTGCTGGAGCCCCAAGGTGAGGCTGACAGATTTAGCAACACCTATCACTGTTAAGATTGTTTGAGCACAGTAGTAGTTTTGAAATATATGACCATGGTCACCTGTGTACATAATGTCTACCACCTTGATTTTAGTAAACTGGTGTGACCATAGATTTAATGTAGCCTCAGTTGTCGCCAATTGACTTCTTAAGAAGCGCTCTGAAGCTTCATGTGAACAGGTCCCTTTTTAGAAACGCTACTTTAAACAAACCTCAATCAATTTAGAAGCAAGCAAAGAGGTGAAGCTAGCTTTAGCCTCCTGGCAAACAGCTACAGTACGACTCACCTCAGCTAACTCAACCACGCCCCTAATTATGTCTAGTTATTATTACATACAATATGTTACAAAGAAAATTCACCCAGGTTTTTAGCCACATGAAAGTGAGCTAAAAACACCAAAACCTTTTCTGTAAAAATGAGTTTTTCCTTCATGCGCTCTAATGAGGATTGCCTGGCCAACCTCAAATGGACACTCTCAGATCTGCGTGTTTTTAAGCACTTCCACATTAGCATTAATTTTCATCACCAGTGACCTGTGGCTTCTGTGCAAAAGTTACACCAATCACTACAAGAGCTTCTTATCCGTATCAAACCTTTCTTTGTATTTACCTGCACGTCAGATGTCGACGTTAAAGACCCTGATGAGAAGTCCATTATGACTTATGTGGCCCAGTTTCTCCAGTACTCCAATGACATGCCTTCACCTGATGACCACCTGCAGGTACGCAAACCAGCACTTCGCTCTCAACTTCTAAAAACTTAACTGCACAAATCACTGCACAGTCGCAAATCATAGCTGATGTCAAATCTGATTCTTTTCTCTTAAAAACCTCATACTGTTTCACCCTGCTGCTTCCTGTTCCTGCACTGTCCTCTAACATTTCCTGTTTATTCTTTCCTGTGATCTGTTGTGGTGTTGGTTGGGTAGCTGTTTCCTCTGGTGGAGCCCTCTTCTCTCCCATCTGTCAACTTACCTGCACACTTTACTCCTGCATTTGCTGTCTCACCGCTACGCCAGGTAGTTCTTCTTCTTTTGTCTTTCAATCTGTAATTTACCAGCTTTTCTTATTCTGTTGCTTTTTTTGTGAGGTCAAAAGTTATGACTTCTTTAAGTATATAACACACCTTAAAAATTAAACATTTAGGTCCCCCAAAGTGAGCGAGCACAAGAGGTGACCTCCTGGCTGCAGCAGGCCTACCAGGACCTGTCGGAGGCACGCACAGCGACAGAAAATTCCAGTTTTGCTGAAAAATATCAGGTGAGGCAAAAGAACAAGCTCTCTAAGGATAGAAAAAAAACAACTGCGGATCATTGGGACCGTGTTAAGAAGATATGTCTGCATGTGGATCGTCAGGTATTTCAGAAACTATCGGACTCGTTCACTGAGCAAAGGAAACCAGTGATGACCCTCCTTGCTTCAATAAAGCGCTGCCCTGAGCTGAGCCAGGAGCAGCGAGCTCTCAAGACAGCGTGGGATCGCCTGGAAGAGGAGGTGAGGACGTCCACAGGTTCTAGTCACTTATGTTCTGGCTAAAAAAAAAACTGCATCCAATTAATGTCCTTAATCCTTCTTCCGTTGACTCTAGAACATTTTCTGGACTACATGGCAAAGACCAGAATCTGTACTTATTCCAGGTTGTGCATGTTTTTCAGCTGCAGAGATGTAAGGCCGACCTGGACTCAAGTCTTCCTCCTCCTCTGGGCTCAGTTGTGGTGTGGCTGCAGCATGCAGAGGCAGCGCTAACAGAAGAGGAAGGGACATTGGAAGATCATGCGGATGCTGCAAAAAATGCAAGAACTCAACAAGACAAGTTAAAGGTAAAACAATAAACCTGATTACGCATCGGGTCAGACTTAGGCTCCAAATATGAACATGAATCATGTGATATCTGTCCATTTGGAAGATGAAACTGTAAAATAGTTAAAATGTTTTTTTCAGACTTTAATCAAAGAGATGAGCCATCATGTCAATATTCTTGATACGTTCAAAAACATGGATGTCTCGGGGAACTTCGTCGTGCCCCTTGAAATGTTTGATGAGGTAAAAAGACGGTAAGTGATTTGATTACCTGCATCTTATGTTTAACGTGTAAGCACGTTGGTTCCAATAAGCCGTTCATGTGAGGCATAAAAAACCTGATTTCTTTTAACAGTTTAACACATGTCAGAGTGACAGCCAAGTATCAAGGGATCAAGTTAGAATACAAGGAATCTCGTCACGCTGTGCTTGATCTCCTGGGCCGCATCAATGCCGACGTTCAGACATGGAAAGCCCCCTACACATCCCAGGAGACCGTGATCCAGCTTCTGCAGGACTGGCATGTAAGGACATTTTTAAACCAGCTCTAAAAGAGAATACTCGTTCTGGAAGTATTATCCTGTTAAAAAATAGATAAAAACAAACGTCAAATGTATGATATTGGCTTTAGTTAAAAACCTGTTACTCATTTAAGAACACAAGTATTCTGTTAATTGGTGCTTTTTAGCAATTAGCATAAGTGATGACGTCCGTTGATTTGTTTTCTAGGAAACTATGGACCGCCAAGGCCGTCTTTTGATTCTGATGGACGCTCTCCAAAACCTGCAGAAAAAGGCGAATGCCTACACGAGCAAGGCAGCGCTAAGTACGAGCTAAACGTGTGTCTGTGATTGTAGTGCTCTACAGCACCAAATCCTACCATGACATGTTATGTGAGGGAATCTTCTTCTTCTTCTTCCATCCAGGTGAAGATTCCCAGATCGTTGCGCGCCAGGTGAAGGAGGCAGAGAGGGAAGCTGGGTTGGTAAAACAAGCAGCGACGACTGTGAGGGGGACGATGGAGAGAGTGGCGTTGGCGTGGGAGACTTACAACAACTGCGTGACTTCTCTGCAGACATGGCTGTCACAGGAGATAGATATGCATGATCAGGTACCTCAGCCTGTATGTCCATAAAAAATGACTCTTTGTTGAGTCCTGCATTTAAAGGCTGAAGAAGGCCCAGCTTATAAATTAACTCATTCCTCTTTGAAGTGGTGATCTGCTATAATTTCTTGTTTTGATTGCTGCAGGATTTGAGTCAGTGGACACTGAGTCAGGCCCGGTTAAACGAGGCGGGGAACTTTCTCATTGAAGTGTCAGATTCTTCAGTCAGCCTCGCTCTGACAGAGCAGCTCAGCAAGATCAACATGCAGTGGGCCGAACGCATGAAGAGGACAAAGTTTGTGAGTATCACTGCTCTCACTGATGATCCGTCCACAAAGTACAGATTTTATTTTTTTTTATGAAGCAAAACAAAATGTGATTTAAAAGATGACACTGAGGGATTACAGGAAATTATTTAAATGTGATTTTAATTATGTCATGTCTCTCTCAGGGCGTATCATCAGAGCCCAGTGCAGGCCCTCTGTGTCTTCAAACGGTGCCTTCACTGACCCAGGAGGCCAACTTTCTACTAACAGAGCCACTGGAGGTGGCCTCAGTCTCACTGAAGGCTAAACGACAGAAACTTCAGGTTGGTAAAGATACTAATAATAGAAGGGTTGGATGAAAACAGCTATCAAACTCTTTCATGTATGTGATCGTTGTTCTTTGATTTCTCTTCTTCCTCTTGAGCAGCTGCTGAGTAAAAAGATGACTGAGGTGGATCTTTCATCTGTCAGTCCGTCCACAGACTTCACATCTCCACAGGTGATTTAAACATCCCGTTCAACAGGTTTCATTTCTTCTCGCAGTTAAAACTAAACCAGTTCTGTTCATAATGCTGTAAAAAAAACCACGGCCAGGTTTCACTTCTGATGACTTGTACATATGTGCGACAGGTGCTTGCTGAAGCAGAGAGGACCTGTGGAGAGCTGCAGAGGGCTGCGTCCCGGCTGGAGGGCCGTCTGGCTGAGCTGAACCACCTGAGCACCGAGGCCCTGGACTGCTACCAGCAACTAAAGGAGAAGAAACACAAAGGACGCCCTGCACTGAAATCTACAGCCAAAGTCAGTGAGCTAAAACTGTGTGCTCATTCTAATTCTGAGGCATTAACATAGTCATAGCTGGTTTGACAAAACGGGACAGATAATCCCAGAACTCTTTTCAGGTTTGATAACATTGTTCCCCAGGGGGAAACGTGTCATCACAGCGTTGCACAGTTGGTACACAGATACACATATGTAACACATAAACATAAAGAAACACATAAGCAAGGTGCAAGATGTGAGTGAGACGTGAGAAAAAAAGGATGGAGAATCCAGTGTTTTCAAGCAGTTTTTATGAAGTTCAGATAAGGATTTCCTTTGCCTGTTGAAACTGAACTTATTTGTTTATGCGTGTGTGATTCTACAACAAAGAACAAAAGAAAAGACCACTAGGAATGTAAACTACAGAAAATTGCAGAATACTTTTAACAATTGAGAATACCAAAACACTTCGCATTAAATACAGTCTCGTACCTTAAAACAAGCTGGGCTGCAATTAGCATACATTTAGAACAAGTAACCTCAAGCATTTTGAAATTGGACAATCATAGTTCCGTTAACAATAAATTCACTTGTCCCACGGACGCACACAACAATAAAAAGTCCGTCTGTCCGTCAGTCAGTAGATGCGCTGCGAGCATGCTGCTTTCAGGGGGGCTCAGACAATGGGGGATGCATTCAGGTGCGCTCAGAAATAAGAGCTACAGAACAAAATACTAACTTGGATAGGCCGTTTTTTACAATAGACATGACACACTGCATGTTATACTGTACAATCCTTTCTAGGTCCTGATCTCTCGAGGCCTGCAGCTGGAAAACCAGGTTGTGACTGATGGGCAGGATCTGCAGGACCTTGTGGCTCGGGTACAGAAAACGTCTCCTCTGCAGCACCTCAGCACCTCTGACATGCAGGACAGGATCTCAGAGGCGGTTCACCACTGCCAGGTGAGTTTAAACTAGGTTTAGTTTCGTCCCTTAGGTCTTCAGTTGTTGAATTTTTATTGCTTAATGACTTTTTTTTCCTTCTTTTTTTTTCAGGAGATTCTTGGCATGTTTAGCTTGCTTGGATTCCAGCGACCTGTTGGAGCAGCCAATCAGACACAGAAGCAGCCAGAGCTGGGGTCCATTGTTGTGGCCAGAACCACACATGTGGACACGACTGGGAATGTTGTCCTACAAACTCACATCCCAAATCAGTTTTTAGCAGAGTTTCCGTCTCCGTTGCCTCAACAAAGGGCAACAGATCTCCAGCAGACTGTTACACAGGATGAACCAACCATTGTCATACCCCGAGTCCAAATACTGTCTCAGCCTTTAAGAGAACGAGCACCACAAATTCACTCTCCTCTCAATCAAACTGTTAAAGATGCTGAATCGGATCCCATGATCCATCCTCAGTCATTTCCACAAACCTACACTCAGGCTCCAAGTGCAAGCTTTTCTGAACTTGTAACAAGTGTAGCCCCCAAGGAAAGAGAAAGCTCTCGTTCTTCACAAAGCAGCACATTAAAATCCAGGATTGTAGGCAAACCAAAGGCTCCACAGAGTGAGAAAAAACCTCCACTTCCTCCAGCCATGGATCGCAGTGAGGTTCATTCAAAAGCCCAGTCAATGGCAAAGAGCCGACTGCAGAAGGCCAGGTCTCAGCTGCAAGGACGCATCCAGCAAGCCATCAAGTTATTTGGAGGCAGAGACGTTTCAGATGCACAAGTCAGGAAGAAACAGGTATGCTTTAAAAAATACAGACTAAAAGGACAACGTTATTCCGAGTGCATTTTTTCTCAGTGACAAAAAAAAGTACATGATGTATTTTATTCAGTCTTTCAAGAAAAAGCTTTTTTGTCTACATTTTCCCACCGAAATATCATCTCTGCTTTAGCTAATGAGCACAAGTTATTTCAGAGTATGTAAAACCAGCTTTTTGCCACTGTGTCGCTTATTAAAGAATAAATCCGAGCTGCTTTTCATGTTCCAACATCCAGACCTAAAGAACTAAAAAAAAAAAATCGATCAAAAATCTTCACCTGCGTCTTTCAGGTCTGTGGTGTTTTGCTTTGCACAGCTGCCAGTCTTGTTTGTCCAGCTTTGTGTCTTTCCTGTTCAGAAAGCTTTAAAAGTTCTTCAGCCCGCCGTCCTCGAGGAGTTCCTGGGTGCAGTGGAGGGTTTTGGGGCCTTTTGCACGGGGTCCCAACTTCAGGAAGTGATGCGCCTTTCTGACTCGGTCAGGCAACAGTGGGAGGTATGACGGGGGCTGTGTTTGTATAATGACACTGTGTTCAGGAGATTCTGTGATAAAGAAAAGTTCACTTGAAATTTTAAAAACTTGAAATATATTTTCTTTGAGTAACACTTCTGAAATGATTCAGTTTGTTTCGCATTTGTAATAAATTAAAGGTCTTTAATATTAAATACATTGATCTAGTAAAACGTAGGAGGTCAGTGGTCGAGTGTAACAGGATGTGGCATCCGTATTTAACTTTAATTATACAAATACACTTGTGAATATTTGAGCAGATGTCACTTCTTGGGGCTCTGGACAGTCTAGCGGTTATGTTGCGTACCCCTTGTTCCTCATCACAGCAGCCGTGGGTTTGACTCCAATCATGGCCATCTCCTCCCAACATTTCTTGTCCCTCTTTAGCTGTGCTATTCAATAAAGGCAGAAATCTTAAAAAAAAAACAAGTGTGCCACACCTCTCAAACTTGTTCCTTCTTAAAGTACATTTAAAACATCTTGTTAGTTTAGTCCGTAAAAAGATAGGATTGAAAAAAACATTTCCCAAATGTCACGCTAAGCTAGGCTAACTGGCTCCTTGCTTTAGCTTAATATCAAAAGAAGAATTGTGACATGGGCGTTTATTATCTGATGCTCTCTCAAAATTATATAATTTCTGATAAAATACCGGTTAAAATAATATCCATTCAGCTTGATTAAATTCTTTTGCTCACAAGTTTTTGGTTTATCCCAACTCTTAAACTATAGCACAGCTCAATGGCGAAATGAGATTTTGATTATTTTATGGTTATTAGGATACATGATGAATAATGCATGATTACCTGGAACCACTTACATGTAGGTGTCTGCTTGTTTGTGTCACTCTCAGGACGTACGCAGAGAAATTGCTGCTTTTGTTCCCGTCTTGCGGTCTCAGATCAGAGAGGGAAAGCAGTCATTTTCTGTTGTGCAATGTGAGATGCAAACTAACCATTTGCATGAAGCAATTGACCAGACTGACCTTGATCTTTTGCTGCAGCAGCGACAGGTATTTGCCTAACCCTGTACGGTTCACATTAACATTTAAAAGTGTTGTGCGACTCTATGCTTCATGGTAACCAGATAAAAATGTAGTTTGAGTTCAGTGAGTCAGGAGTTCATGTTCCCTCTCAGGCTGTCACAGATGAAGATGCATCTGTGGAGCGACGAGCTGAATCACTGCAGGAGCTGTGTGACACGCTGACACCAGGAGAATCGTCCCTAGCAACAGAGCACCTGAGGGAGTCAGATGAAGTGCAGGAGACACAGCCCAGTGACACAATGCTCCCATCTGACAAGTAAGTTCCAGCTACAGACAGATACTACCAGACACTTATTATATCATACAGCTGTAAAAGTTTGATTTGTTGTGACCAGAGGTGCTGCTTGTCAACAGGCCAGTCAGGGGCCCCAGGCCAGTAGGGGCCCCCAACGGCTGACAAACTTTAAACTAAACCATTGCCTGAAAATGTAAAAATTTTGCAATGACAGTAGGAAACCTCCTTAATGGGGCCCCATCTGACAGCCCTCACTCTCAATGCCCTGCTAAGTCTCGCCTGCATTATTGCTGTGAAAATAATAATAGACAGTGGTCGGAGGGGCCCCCAATAAATGTTTGCCCGAGGGCTCCAGCAGACCCTAGAAGTGCCCCTGGTTGTGATATGCAAGTTTTAAATTAGCCATAAAACGGTTTGAAAGTCTGCCTATGTACGTTATATTTTTCGAGACCTAATATGTGACTTCACGTGTCAGTGCTGGTGTTTTCAGCTACAGGGCCTTGTATTCACATTCTTATTTGTTTGAAAGATCAGGGGCGTGTCCAGATGAGGGGTATGGACCCCCCTTAAAATCTTTTTGGCCGCCCCCATAATCTTTGACATCAATGTTTATTTGCTTTTCCAGAGTTAGGAATGAAGTATTCAGACTGTCACAACAGGCAGCTCATCATTTTAAAATTGTGATTTTGGACATAAAATACATATTGCTTTGAGCCCGCTTATTAAATAGCTTCATTAAGAAACATGTAAACATGGATTTTATCTCATTTTTAAGACCGGTTGAAGTTGAATTTGAAAGTTGAGATAAAAACTGTATTTGATCCCTTTCGAGGTAGGATGCACAGAACGAAGAAGATCAGATTTTTGTTTAAGGAAGATTATTTCCAATTGGAATTAAAAAGAGCAGAATTAACTCTGAAATAAAATAACCATTCATAGCTATTCTAGATGTTGAGTCATTGAACTGCACGGTTTTATAGAAGCAGACAGCCTATATATTAATGTTTGTCACTCTGTAATCCTTCAAGTCTATTAATCTTAATGAGGTGCCCCCCCCCCCCCCCCCCCCCCCCCCCTGACGAACATTTCTTAACTCAGCAGGGGACGGCAGTTCTGGGGAAACTCCCCGCTGAGAGCGACTGGCACGCCGGCCGACTTACAGCGGAGCAACAATCTCCCTCAGAAACAACACGCCTTCAACCCACAACAAGACCTCTCACCCATGGGCGTCGGCGTGTCAGCGCAGCCCTGTGGGGACGTCGTCCAGCTCCGAGCTCAGGAGGTCCCAGCGGAGGACAAAGATCAACAGAGACAAAGTCAAATCTCTGCGTCTGGGAAGCATCTGAAGCCTGCTCTTAAAGCGAAAGAGCAGCAGCTGACAGCTCGTCTGCTGCACATCACAGGAAGCACTCCGCTGTCACAGGCTCAGATACAGGTATGAAGAGAGCGCACGCTTTATCTACTAAACATATTTCTTTGTCTTGGTTTCTCGACTTCTTCTCAAAGCACAATTTAAGCTTGATCTTGCACCTAAACGTAACTACTTGAGTTTTGAGAGTTAGGCCGTCTTTTATTTAGAATAAGATAAAGATCTCAACATGATTTTAAAAACAGTTCTGCTGCAGGTTTTAATGTTGTTTCTGTTACATTAACGTCACATTTAAGTTTTTGTATTGACTAATTTTGTAGGTTTTTTTGTGCACATGAGCCTCATTCAACAATAGATTTGGGTCTTTCAGCCAGTCTTTGATATTTTCGTGACCCATATATTAATATTAGAGTATCCTGATGTCTGATCTATATGCATGCTGCCTTTGAGTGTGTAAATGATTCAACAAGCATTCATGATCATCATGACAAATCTTCCATGTATGGGGTCACAAGTCAGAAGACTTTTGTACCCGAGTTGTTAGAGCGTTTGCCCCATGTATGAAGGCTGGAGTCCTTAAAGCGGGCGGCCCGGGTTTGAATCCGACCTGTAGCACCTCTCCCACCCGTCATTCTCTCTCGCTAACAATTTACTCATCAATCCACTGACCTGTCCCTACAATAAAGACATACAAAGACCTTTAATAAGATCTTTGTAGCCTTCTTGATGGGTTCAAAAATGAAACCCATCAAGAGGCTTTTAGTTTCAGTCCAGAACGTATTAATTAATGAATGGAAACCAAGCGAGCATGAATATAAAGTACATCAACACAGAAAAATAAAAAAATTAAGGCTCTGATTAAAATAAACATCAATTCAGTGTAAAAACAACAAAACCAAAACGCACTTATATGTAAAAACTTAACGTCAATAACAATGTTTAAATGTGGAGTTAGAATATTGAGAGAGGCCTCAAATAAGATTAAACTTAATACAAACTCAAGGTACAGAACATATTGTCACTGACTTATGATGTCAAACAGTCGAGGGAGTGGGAGGAGGACAGGAAGCCAAGTCATCTCAACGCACATTTCTGATATTTATCTTTAGCAGCAGACATACAGAAATAAACTGAAACGTGTTTTTTAAAGGTTTTCAACGATTTAAAAAAACCAATCGCTGCAGATTTTTGTGGGGTTTTTTTGTCTGTCTTTTTTTCTACCTGCAAAACAGTTAATATTGTTCTTCGTGTTTTCTTTACTTTGTTTTTGTTGCAGATGCAGCTTTGAATTTGTTCCTCTTAAGAGACAAAAAGTAGTGTGTAGTATAATGCACTGACTTGAATAAATACCCCTCACTGTATAAAATGTATTTCCTGAAGTGACGCGGGTCAGATAAAAGCTCAGCAGTCTCGCTGGTTGGGACTGACCTGTAGAAGACACAGCAGCAGCTGCAGGGTGCTAATCCTCAGTAATTGGATAGACTCACCGCTCGCTCCATCTTTCCCTCCTCTCCTCACTGCACGGTTTCTGTGTCACTCTCCCATCTCCCAGGCTGTTGTCAGGGGCAACACCGTGGAAACCAAACAGGAGCCAGAGTGGACCGTCATCCCAGAGACATCCGCACCTCCTCAGAAAGAGCACTCCCCTGACCAGGAAGTACTGGAGAGGTGAAATCTGTGTGTTTGAAGGAGAAAGAGCAGGAGAGGTTACACCTTTGACTGAAGTGTCGTTTGTCTTCTGCTTCAGCTTTTGACAGACTGTTTAACCCTCTAATCTTAACCACTGTCTCTATTGTGCTGCACGGATGTCAAACTTTGTGATACTTTGATTCCACAGGTTTTAAAATAGTTCAATCTCAATTCATGTCATTTTAAAGATCCCTAGTGAAAGCACCAAAGCTCGATAAGGACGGCAGATCTTCAGTCCTTTTCTAAACCAGAAGCTGCTGCGGGATTTAAAAGAGAACACAGGCTACATAGTACAGATACATCAGCAATGTTAAAACAGGGGAATATTCTCTTTTTGGATTATACTTTTTTTTATTTTATTTTGCTTTTCAAATGTTAAAATGTCTGTCAAATGTGTGACTGTGTTCAGTGACGTTGTCTGTATGCAGGTTGAAAATGAAAAATAATACAAACCATCCAGTTTTGGGTGGCAGGGGATTCATTTTTGTTGGCGTGGTATCTTAACAGATTGAATTTTTACGAGTATGTTATCCAAATGTAAAATGTTGGTATCCTGATAACTCTGACATCTGCAGGGTGACTTCTCTCGACCTGATGGATTCTGCAGACCTTCAGGCGACACTGATGACAGAAACACTTCACTGGATCATCAGGAAACCGATGGACATCTCCTCCTTAACACTGCCTGATCCTGATTTGGTATCTGATTTACAGGTACATCTATGCCAATACCAGACGATTAAAACATTTCACTTTATGAGAGAAACATGCAAACGTTCTGATTAATCCCTCCACAGGAGATTGATGTCAGACTGCAGGCTGAACTGAAAAGGCTATCAGTCCGATCGTCGTCCCTCAGTCCGCCTCTGCACGGCGACGTCCATCTTCTGGAGCCGCTCAGACAGCGGCTGGAGAGTGTTCAGTCAGCTGCCCTGGCCCTGGATCACTTCCTAGTCGCAGTCAGGGAAGCGAAAGCTGAAATCCCAAACCCGGTGACACACCCGGACTCCAGCAGGCAGCAGAATGAGGCGGACTGGCAGCAGCAGAGACGGTCCTGGCAGCAGAAGTTGCAGAGGGCTGCGGAACAAGCTGACAGCCTTTTAAAGACAGCGGGGATGACTCTGAGCATGGATGGTTCTGCTGTCACGTGCCGGGATGTGGGGACGTCGTTGTTCCAGCAAGCTGAGGAGTGGAAGGATACCAAGAAGAGGGAGATATGTCTGATAGGACATAAACAAACAGAGGGGATTAAAGAGTTGAAGCCTTTGGAGATATGTCATATGAAGTCTTGGGATGAATCATCACAAAAGGAAGGAGCACAGCAGGAGAAGCATCGGTCTCCAAATATAATAGAAGAGGAGTCAGAGTTGGAGGCCGGAATAAGAAAATTGAAGGGAGATAATGAAACAAATGCACAAGGGGAAAATGAGCAGAAGGGTCAGACGTGCAAATCTGAAGAGAACATCCATAAAGCAAAGGACGAGAGAAGCAGAAGAAGAAGCAGCCAGGTGAAGAGAGAGGAGGAGGAGGAGAGGGACAGTTTGGTTCAGAGGAGAGCTGCCTTGATAAGAGCTCTGAGGGAGCTGGAGGGAGCAGCTGAACAGCTGGGCTTACAAGAGCCCACCCTGCCTGCTCTGCAACAGAGGTAAGACACTGATCACGGTCGTGCAGAGCGACAATCTCTGGTGTTCAAAAAATGAAGACAGAGGGCTGCAGTTCCTTTACTGTCCACTTGAGAGAGCCCTTATTAGGTCTCCCCTCAGGTACATGAAAACAGCTGTGATCTAAGTAGCTTGTTTTTTTTTTGATAAGTTCAAATTGGATGGGAGGTAACAACATATCAATTGTGATTATGTGTTGCAAGTTGAGGGTGTCAGATAATGTTATTTATTTTGTTTTGACATCTTCACTACAGTGTTTATTCAGCATGCACAGTGGAGGTCACTTGGCTCCCTCAGCACGCTTAAGTTCATTTCTTCTGCTGCAGGACACGTGCTCTAAAAGAGCTAGAAAGTCGTCTCGCTGGCCTCCACGCTGCGCGTCAACGCCTTAAAGAAGAAGCATCACAAGCAGGGTTCACTGATGGGAGTCAAACCAGTGAGCTGGAGGAGGTCTGGGAAGAAACCAGTAAAGTTGTGTCTGAACGGTAAAGACAGAATTGACTCTTCCGCTCTCCTTCTGAAGTCATTCTGTCTCGAGGTGTTTTGGTTGAGTCTGATGCCTGTGTGTGTTTTGATCATGACTCACATCCAGACTGGAGCGGTGTAGAGTCCTAACAGAGCTGCTGAAGAGGTTTCAGAGCATCCGTGGGGAGCTGAGTGGGACTCTGCAGAGAGCAGAAAGCACCATCAGTGAACAAGCCTCCTACATGGGGAAAGACAACTTGCAGAGACTGCACGCTAAGGTACAGCACGCTTCTGATTCCACGGATGAAGGAAAACACCTCTGCTGTTGAATCATTGCTCGAGTGCGTTCAATGCGTATGGTGCGTGCTTTTTGTGTACGACTCCTCAGGTCCAGGAAACAAAAACCGAGCTGAGCGGCCTCGGCGGCAGGATAGAGGAAGTTCGCAGTGTTTGCAGGCAGCTTCACACTCATTTACGTCAGATCCCAGAATGCACCAGACTCCCTTTTGAGGAAGAAGCGGACGCTCTCATGGACCGCTGGCTGGATGTGCGTACAAGTCTCAACAGGCTGTTCCATTTTAATTATCAAAGAATGTGGTGGTCATGGTTTCTTTTCTTTTAGTTTCTTGTCGAGTAAAAACATTTTTTGCATACACTCTGCAATCCTTGGTGTGTTCATTTGCTATCAGCGACGCTTCTTAAATGATCTCATTTTGGACAAAAAATGTCAAAAATGTTGACTGTGCAGGTTAAATATAACTGAAAAAAAAAATCAGCAAACTGGTCAAACTAGGATGTTTTTTAGGGAGGTTAGAACATAGAAAGATTTCAAGACCGATGTAGAGCTGGCTAAACACTGAAGCTTCTTTTTCTGCTACATGGTGACTCACTACTCTCCGGGTGGGAGGACGGGCGAGGGGAGACTGCAGTACTGATTTTGAACGCTACGTGTTTGAGTTACATACTGATCGTTTTAGAATATTTTTCTTCACATTGCACTTCGTGATATTAAAGCATACTTTACCTGTTTAGTGTTCATGTTGTTGATCCTAAAGGTAAAAACATTGTCCTGTTGATGATGAGAATTTTTAACAGACAGCTTGTCTACTGAAACTCAAATTCTTACAGATATCAGAGAGAACCGATTCTCACCTTGAAAACCTTCACCGTGGCCTGTCGCTGTGGGACGGGGTCCTCCAGCTGGGAGCAGAGGTGGAGAACTGGACCACCAATAAACTGGCAGTGTTTGCTGAGTCTCCATCCTTCGAGACAGAGGAAGAAATTTCAGCCTTACAGGTACAACTACCCACCCACTCCCACCCTACCCCTCCTCTAGATTTGGTCACGTTTGGGAAAGAAACGTTCTCCAGTTTTTTGCTCTAGTTGTTTGAACAATAACCATCTCCTTGTTGCTGTTAACAGAACGAGATTCTAGCCCAGGAGGGGAACACTGAGCGTTTCCACAGAAGAGCGAGTGAGGTTCAGACGCTGCTTCAGAGCGCAGAGCCCCCTCTGGAGCTGCAGGTACAGCGTGCAGCTTTTGATTTAGTTTGACATTTAGTGTGTGTTTGAAAGAGAGCTGCTAGGATGGACAAGTCAGCATATACAAACATGTTCTAATTTTTAACTTAGTGTTAAAAAAAACAAAAAAACATTTCTGTTAGAACATTTTATTTTCACATATTTTAGGGCCTTGCCACTGTATGCTATGGCTTGTGGGGCTTTACTCGAGCACTTCATCATGATGGCCCCATTTTACACTTTTTCATTTCATCTTGATCCTCCGTATCCTGTCAGACGGATGTTTTGATTTAGTCTGTCTTTTTTGGTCACAGGTTGTGGAGACCCAGATGAGGAAGAAGATTGAGGAGCTGAAGGAGCTTTCCTCTGAGGCCGAGGACGTTTACAGGCAGATGACGGCTGCTCAGGAACAAATTAGGGCTCGGATGGATGAATGCGCTAACTCCCTCCAGAAGCTCCAGGACTCCCTCCTCACTCTCAGGGGTTCAGATGTAGCGAAAGTCCTCGCGAGACTTAAGGTGAGCCCAAACCTGTTTAGACCATTACATACATTTCAGTCAGGAATACTCTCAGGTTAGATTTAACCATTTACCGCACTTGCAGTTGTATTGGAGGGTTATTGGTTCTGCTCTTAGCTTGCAGCGGTATCAGTGCAGCATGCGACAGATTTAGCTAGGAGCTCACACCTTTTTGCCCCCTATGGGGACATGCAGAGCAGAACCTGAACTTGCATAATGATACGGACATGTTGCAGACTTAAAAAGCAAACAATTCATCCTATAATATAAAAAGCGCTTCATGAAGCTGGCGGGTGGTGGAAGGAGAATTTCACAGCAGTGTCTAACAGCAGATGTGATACAAGAGGAGAGAGAGGCAGAATGGTTTGAATTGACCGCCTTGTTGTCGGTGTGTGAATATGATTGGCGGTTCTCAGATCAGCTGATGGCAAACTACCATATTCCACCTGAACTAATGCAGGGCTCCATTTTTAAATTTTTTTTTATTTTATTTTTTTATTTTTTTACTTTCACTAAATTGAAGGCCGCGATGAGTTTTGCAACATTAGCTGGAGTTTAGGTGTAGACGATTAAAAGTACAGTTTCGAGGTGAAGACAACCAAGTGTTTGACACTATTCATGACGTCAACATTTTGAAGGGATTTCTGTCACTTTCTGCTGAGTCATAAATCTCACTGTATCACATGTTTTTATCAAAATAGTTTTTTAAAGAATATGATTGTGATGCTTCCATTGAAGTAGTGTTCCAACAATCTGGTCGACTCAGAAACTAAGAAAAGATGTTTTTTCTGTGATTTGTGTAGTTTTTTTTTGTCTCACAAGTCGTCTATTTTGAATGAAAACTACACACATTTAAGTGTACTGAGAGACTGTAATCACTCGTAAAGTTATACACATAGAAGCTCTTTATGTGAGACAACAAAGTATGTGTTGATTCAAACTTCTGAGGTTATGCATTACAGTAAAATAAGCAGCTGATGCTTCAGAACGCTAACCACTGAATCGTTTGTTTTTCCTGTACAGGATCTACTGTTGGAGCTCCAGACTCAGGACGAGCAGGCGGAGAGTGTCCTCGAGGACCTGCGCCTTATTTCCTCCATAGCCAAACCACTCAGCCTTCAGCGTCTGTCTGTGGACGGGATTCAGCTGCAGGACAAAGTCCGAAACACCCATCAGCTGTTCTCTGAGGTGGAGGAACGGACTGAGAGGAACATCCAGGCCCTCGACAGGTAACAAACAGCGGGCTCAGATGTCTCAGCTTCGAGTTTCAGCTGTCATTTAATGCACAGATTGACGTCTGGACATTACATGCAACATTTACACACGTTACAAAAAGGCCCTGAGAGAGCTGCTGGCCGGGGAGTCGAGAGACTTCGTTGACAAAACGAAGAAACCAAGCAGGAAAAACTGGACCAGCTAATGAAGCGAAGAGTGCAAGGAGCGTGTGAACATTTGAATTATTGAAGAGTGCTTTTTATTTATTAAACCCTGAACATCTGACCCATATGAATTCAAACCCTACACCAGACTATATCTTTAGCTTTATTTTCTGACTTCAGCAACAAATGAAAACTCATTTAAAGGACTCTTTAAATTTTTCTTCCCCATTAGTCATCCACTTAAACACATCTGTAGTTTACACAGATACATGTTCTGCTTATTAAAGGGCTGGGTTCATGGGATTTGTTGGCTATTATTGACATATCCTTTAAGCTCCATCGATGACAGGTAGTTGCTCTGCGTACAAACAGTCGTAGAGGTTCATACAGCTCCAACCCTGAAGATGAAAATAAAGACAGAAGGACACGTTTAACTTGTTTTCTTAAGTCTTCTTCGTGAGCTCGTCTCCAGAAGCTTTTTTTCTCTCTCTGTGATTTCTCTTTTATGTACAGTGTATTCATGCAGTAACGCTTCATGTGTGTCGCAGGCTACAGAGGGAGAGTGAACATTTGGCAGGTTGGTTGCAAGAGGCTGAAGAAAAATCAGGCAATGAGGAAGACCGTCGTTTCTTGCAAGAGGAAACACTTGAACAAAGGTAAAATGGTGATTACCTATAATGAGCGTAATGTATGCAATCAGCCTGCGGGGCAATTCATTTTGTTTATCGCGGGGTAACGTTTTCCTCAAATGTCACATCCTTGGGACGCTGGTTGTGCAGTGGTTAGAGGTCATCTTCAGGTCATAACTTTCATCTTCACACATAGAGATTTCACCACTAATAAACTTACCGTGTATCCATCCTTCCATTATCTCTACCTTGCTTGTTCAGGGTCACATGGGATGTGGACCCAGCTGAGTCAGCTTGTTTACACCTGCTGTCAATTGGCAGCGATTGTAAAGTGTAATCACAGCTTTTGCTGTGATTTTGAATAATGAGTCAGCAAATAGAAAGTTGTTTAGTCTGTTACACCTTCCAGATGATTGACACATCTATTATTACATGACCTGGTATTTCTCCGCCTTCTGACTGACAACAATCAGCCGGAGGAATCATAAAAGTCAAGAATAATCGTTACCTGCCTGTTGTTATCATTAATGGTGTGGGAGGTAACAATTAAGTCTTTTTATATCAAACACAATCTTCTAACCCTGAATAAACACTCTGCTGCTGCTGCATCATTTCACACCTAAGAGTACAGCTATTAGCTCCATGCTAGCTCCCTCACTGTTAAATCATCTCTTTAAACTTATTAAACTTTTTTTCAATTCTTGTTCAAATGTTCTTCTATGTTAATTTAAAAAGTGTGAATATCAGGTGAATGAGCATTCTCATTGGCCGTATTTCTTTTTCCCCTGCAGGGAGAGGACAAAGGAAATGCATGAGCTTGTGTCGTCTTTACAAAGCAGCAACCTCCAGTTGTCTCCTCTGGTGGAAGAAGGAAGCAAACTGCTGGAGAAATACAACAACTTTCAAACCAATCTTCAGGGTTGCTCCTCTGAGAGGCAGAGATGCTTGGATATTCTGAGCAGGAATAGCCGAGCATCTCAGACTCTTTCAAAGTCAACTCAGCCCTCAGTCGCAGGTCTCAGAACGACTGTCGACTCTGTGCTTGGAGAAAGCGGTGACGTCCACAATCCTGAAGATGGGAGACTTCAACACGATCAAGTAAGAAAACAGTGATTCATGTAGCTTTTAGAAAGCAGGATTAACAGTGCAGTGTGAAGTCACATGAGGGCGTGTTTGTTTCTTCTGTTCTGCCTCCGTTTCTACTCGTCCTGCACTAAGGAGTGTCCACTTGTTGCTGAAAGTGTTCACAGATAGTAAAGACGGTTCACTCTTCTGTCTGTCCGTCTGACAAGTTGCTGTGATTACAGATCAAAATGTGAAGTTAATAATTCTCTTGGAATGTGTTTCAGGCTGCGATGGCAGAAGGGGAGGCTCGCAATAAGGAGGTCAGTGTCAAAGAAATGATCAATAAACCTAATATTTAGTTTAACTAGTTAGCGTAAGATAAGAAGACATTTGAGGGTAATTGAGAATGACAATTCCAAACACTCTCAGTATTATCAGTAGGCGGCTGTGGCTCAGTTGATAGAGTCGGTTGTCTTTAAACCAGAATGGTGTTCGATCCCCAGCTTCTGCAGTAACACGTCCGATGAGCCCTTGAGCAAGACACCTCACCCTGAATTGCTCTGTCCGTGGCGTGTGAATGTCTATAAATGAGATTAGATACTTCTGATGGAGATTTTACACAGGGGCCTCTATGATGAATAGAGGCTGCTGTGTGATGGTATACCATCTGAGGTGTAAAAGCACGTTGAGAAGTCATCCAACAAGTCTCTTAAGATGATTTTTTTTAATCCTGTGCACATAAGTAACATAAGTAATATTTTGTGCATAGCAGTTTATAATTGTCCTGTACCCACTTGTGTTTAACTACTCCCTTGTTCTAATGATTACACACACATATAATTTCATATATTATATAGGGAACAGTGACACACAGTTTACACACTTATATCTGTAGCTATACCACAAGTCTACTGACCCATTCACACCCGAGCTGAGATTGCGTGTAGTGTGACAATCCCAGCGCTTCTTTACATTCATTCGGGCAATGCGGGGTAAAGTGTTTTGCCAAGGGACACACTGATGTGTTTCTGCTTGGGTTGGTCTCAAACGTGCATGAGTCGAGAACGCAACCCGCTCAGCTACAGCTGCCCCGCAACAATCAAATTATTTTTGGTGAATTTAAAGTACACACAAAACATAAACACAACTCTAGCGAAGTCATGTCCAAGCTGCCACAAGAAAACGCATTTGCAGATCTAAATACTACCTTACTGCTCTGGATTAAAACTTTGTATTTTTATCAATATGAAATTGCAGCCAGGCAAGTAGACCATTAGCTTATTTCAAATTCAAATGGCAAATACACAATTGGCCAGAACTAACTAAAAAAACAGTCCATAAAAAACATTACAAATTATTTGATCGAACAGAAGAAAATGCAAGCTAAACTGTTTTCAGTCTATTTCCATAGATAAATATTATAAAATAATATATATTATTCATATATATTCTAATGTAGTATATTATATAGGGAAAGGGAAAAGTGAATTAAATGTGTAATAATACAAAATGGTAAGCAGACCTGTGTTTATAGTTTTTAACCAGTGTTAGCTGTTAGCTATGCTATGTCAGTGACTATACCACAAGTCCACTTACCCATTCATACGCTATGGTGTCTGTAGCCATTGCCATTCATTCAGGCAATGCGGGGTTAAGTGTCTTGCCAAGGGACACACGACATGTTTCTGAACAAGCTGGTCTCGAACTTACAACCTTGTGGTTATGAGCCGAGAACGCAACCCATTCAGCTACAGCCGCCCCACAAGAAAAATTTTTTTTTGGTAAATTTAAGGTATTCACCCACAACACATAAACGTAATATTAGCGGAGTCATGTCGAAGCTGCCTCAAGAAAAGGCATTTGCAGATTAAAAACACTAAACATATGAACAAATACAAAGTTAGCATTCATTGAAAACAACACGTTTTACGTTTCTATGGAAACAGACATTGAGCTATCTGGCTAGCAGTAACGTTCTAGCTAGCGCTAGTTTACGGCTAACATCAAAACAGAGGGGATTTAAAAGTGAACAATCTCACTGACAATATCAGTGTGTTTGTTTTCCTGAAGAAAAAAAATCTCACAGTCTCTACATGTTGGACGGGATTTCTAAGGGATAAATATGGCCTACATGTCAAAAACCTGGAGATGAAAGCGTCATTTACTATTATTATTTGCAGGTGTGTTACTCTGGTTTAAAGCTTAGAATTTTTATGAATATGACATTGCAGCCAGGCAATTAGACCATTAGCTTATTTTAGCATAAAAATTCAAATACACAATTGGCCAAAACTAAGTAAAATGAAGTCCAGGACAGGCAGGTTTAAAGTCAATTCATTGGCACATTACAAATTATTTGAACGAACAGAATTAAATACAAGCTAAACAGTTTTCAGTCGATTTCCATAAATAATCTCTGTAGGCTACGTAGTTATATATATATATATAACATGCCAGACGTCTTTTATTTTTATTTTTTTTATTTTTATTTTTTTTCCTTTTATTTTTCTTTCCCTTTCCCTAAAAAACATGAACGATGTTTTTTGTTTAACCACTTGTTGATCCGTTCCTAAAAATGTTTATCTGTTGTTCTGTCCCGCTTCAGACTTTGCAACAAGAAGTGACAGTCGTAGAAAAACACCTTTTAAGAATTGACACACTCAAGGACTCCATCTCAGCCAGGGACACAGCCGAGGCTCAGGCCAGCCTCTCCCAGCAGGTCAGCGACAACCTCCAGAGCCACAAGAGGGCGCTAGACGACAGCGTCCCGGAAGATCTGGCACTGCTCACTGAGAACACAAACAGGAGAGTTCAACAAGTACAGGAAGAAATCTGCAGAGTGCAGACAGCAGTGAAAGAGCTGATGGAAAGTTCAGATGGGAAGCTGTGTGCAAGCCGAGAAGTGTCTCCTGATATCAGGCAGCTCAAACAGCAGTGGCACCTACTGCAGGTATTAACTGTTTTTAACGTTATCCTTGAATAACAGCAGATTAAAAAAGCCAATGGCCAACTTTTCCACGCACAAACTTTAAACTCACCTACATGGGAGGGCTGCTTATCTTACAAATAAACATTTTCTGTCCCTCTCAGGATTGTGAAACCAGGCTGGAAGATTTGGCTGCAGAAGTTTATGATCGGGAGAAGATTGAAGAGACCAGCATCTCCCATGAAACACTTTGTCCAGGTGTTGTTTTGTCTGTGGACACAGCTGCTAAAGACCTCGACAGGTACTTCAGTCATCGTTTCAAAACAGAAAAGTCAAATTTTTAGAATGATTAATCAGCCATTTGTTCAATCTCTGAATATAATTAGATTTACTGGGCCAAATGAAGTGTTTTTAAACCACCAGTTGCTGCCTTATGAATGTTAAGATGATGGTTTTATTACAAATAAGAAGTAATGAAAGGATAAGGAGTGTTTACACTGTACTCTTATCTTGTAGTTTTACACATTTAGGCTTTTCTTTATTTCAAAATCACCCTTCAATGGTTTGTAAAGTCAACATTACATTGAGCTGGGGGGTGGGGGTTAAAGAAAAGTCATTTCCACAGTAACAGTTCAAACTCATTCACAGTCATGTCAGTAAAGGGGTTGTTTACGTTGTTGACACTCTTTCTTGTTCTCAGCCTCAGGCTTGTTGTTCTTCAAAATAAGCACAAGTGTGTGGAGAGCACCGCTAACAGGGTGAGACGAGACATCAGCCGGCTGCACGAGTGGAGCCAAGCGGCTGACCCTTCATCGTCCAGCCAGGTAAGACTCACACAAGTGTGTCTCCAGTCCTATGTTCAGCTATGTGCAGCTGTCATGGCAGGAATGTGAAAGTCCCCATGAAGTGACAGATACATTTTTCACTGTCTTAAACCAGCGTTCTTGTTAAATGTTCTTTTATCTGACGCTTATTTTTCAATAAAGCGTTTTCTAGGTGTTTTAATTTCAAATGTCTGATGATTCATTGTGCACTCGGGGGCTTTTACTCATTTTCAAAGTTTCGTCAAAGCTAACGGTGCAATCAAATCCATCCCAACATTATGTCCCGTCTTCTGTCCTGTGATTGGTTCTATCTTGTTTCTGTAGGAAATATGTCATGACACAGCACTTTGATGCTCTTGAAGTTTTGTTTGGTTGTTGCAACCCCATTGATTTAAAAACATCTGAATTAAAATCCTTCAAAAATGGCTTTTCCATTTCAAACTAAGTTCATGTTTGAGTTTTCATATTTGTCTGTCTGTTACAGGCCGCTCTGGATGAAGGTTTGTTGCTTCAACATGCTCTACGTGAGGTGCTCTCTGAGAAAGACTTTCTTCTCAGCTGTTTGGGATCACAAGTGTCAGAGGAGCTGCAGAAAAGTGCTTCAGAGGCTCTGAGTCAAAGTGCACGGACAACGGTCAGTCTTTTTCTCACCCACAGAAAATGTGCCTTTTAAGAGTCGACGATGTAGTCTATTAAACAGTTGAGTTTCCTTGTTCATTAAATGTTTTATTTCATGGTTTTCAGTTTGGTCTCGGCCCTTTTGGAAAGGAATTGAACCGAGATTTGTCCAGCGACGTGGCTGAAGAAATGCCAAAAAGTGAAAACAAAGCAACTTTATTATCACCTGAAGAAACTCCAGGCATACGTCCTCCTTCTTCTCCTTCTCACTCGGCAACAGATGACCAAGAAAACGGTGCCAGCAATCAGTGTGACAACCAAATTGAAACCAAAGATGTTTTGGAAAAAGCCAATGAAGAGACTTATCAATACGTTAACGTGGGTGTCTCCAAATCAAAAACCAAACAAGAATCTCAACTGTTGACATCAACTCCACCCAAAACAACGACGGAGGCATTTGTCGAGCCTAGAGATGAAACTGATGTCCATCCTTTCAGCAGCGAGCACAGGACAGCTCAGGGAGATGATAGGAAAGAGGACGTTGAACTGGTGCAGCGAGATTTTATCTCTACTCAGGCCTCAACATTCACTGCTCCAGTCACAGACAGTACCAAAGAAATCAACTCAGGACTTTGTGTCGCATCTCTTGTTGGATCCACCCCGTCAAAGCCAGATCACGTTCTCCCTTTTACCCCTGAAAATGTGGCTGAACATCTCGCTGCACGATCAGAACCATTCAAAGCCGTAACAGACGCCAGAACACAACAGAAAGACGGCGAGGACAGCGCTGTGACCCCAAAGAAAGTGTTCACTGTAGTGTTAGAGATGGAGCCCTGGGACATGCAGGTTAATGAAAACCTGGGTCCAGATGTACTCAGACGTTCTCAGGGAGTGTTCGTTACACAGCCTGCTTCTCGTCTGGGATTTCTTGAGAATAATTCGGGACATTCTGTGACATTAATCAGCCCTGAATCAGAGAAATCAGACAGGGAAACGAAACACTTGGAAGTAAAGTCAGAGGCTTTTAAGGCAGTTGCTGATGCTCAAGAGACAGAGAAATGTAGTGTAGACCTCAGTGAACCTCAGTGTCCACTGACTGAGTTCCAGTCAGTGGACATGCTGCAAAGGGAAAATGTTGGAGCCAATAGTCCAGATATATCTGCAAATTCAACAGGAGCAGAGATAAATGATGCTAAGCTAACACAAGACTCCAGTGTAAGATTGCCTGAGGAGAAATCCAGACTCAGTACAACTATAACCAGTCCTGAATCAGATGATACAAAATTGAAAATAAAAAAGGGTCTCACATTAAACAAGTCTCAAGTTGCACATTCACAGACCTGGACACCGCTGGTTTCTGCAGGACTTCAGAATGTAAATTCTGCGAGTGCAAAATCATCTTTCCTGGAATCGGATCAGGTAAAGCAGGATGAGGTCTTGAATTCCTCCCAACCATGTGGCGATGTAGATGAACTTCAGCTCACAGGTGCACGTGCAGCTGAAACATCATCACAGAGCTCAGGTCCAGGAGTTTTGGAAATAAAAGAAAGAGAAACCAAGGAGGACCAAAGTGGCCTTAAACTCCAGAAGGACGAGCTTTTAAACATTCAAGCAGGACAAGATAAGGACACATTACCAACAGAAGAGAGGGAAGCCATGCTACCTGCTCCATCAGAGGACACAGAGGTGGAACAGACACAGGTACGTGATGAATTACAAATATATACATGTACTTTTCATTTCCTTTCAGTTTTTTTTCTTCCCTGCTTAAATGTAATACAAGACCTGCCTCTGACATGTCAAACAGCCAATCAAAACTGAGGGCCAATCAGCTTTTTGTTGGGCCAATTACATTTCACGTGGGCCATATCTTTGAAAGCCCCTGGATCCACCTCTTAGCCTCAAGGAATCAAATTGAAGGAAATGAAACAACAAACATCAGATTAAAAATTTAACAGTTAAGTTTAGTGAATGTTTACAGAATGATTTCTTATCACAACAAACCAACACATGACAACGTTTCCAGCAGTCAATACAAATACAGTAAAAACATTTGAACATTTCTTCAGGGAATTTTTCTGTGACCGCTCTAATTTCTCTGGATCCTCTCTTTTAAGGAACTATTGTTTCACTGTCGTGAGAAATCAGGGGAAGTAAGAGTGGGGACTGACGTGAGGTAAAGTAGGAAGGAAGACTTTCTCCTCCGTTCATGGAGTGTACGCACTAACCACTACGCTACCAGCGCCCCAGCCTTGATTATGTTTTCTAGATTGCATTAAATGCTATTGAGTGTCATCAGCCTTCAATATATGTTCTTTTTTGAGATTCTGACTATGAAGGGCTTTTAATATCTGCACTGCTCCAGATCATGATCATCTTAATTGTTCTTCCTGGCTCAACATGTTCAGGACATTACAGCCTACAGTAGTGAATGGCTGGTAAAGGTAATATGAAAGATATAGGCAGAGAAAAAGTGAAAGAAAAACTTCCAGACGGCTGAACTTTATAATATGCTACAACATACAACGTATCACACATTTACTATTTGACAACACATTGGAGATCCAGTTCAACATGATGTTATGCTGCTTCAGAGCTTTTAGAACCATTACAGCAAAAAAATGTCGAACCTGTTGAATGAATTTGTTGAGCAGGCCGGTGATTTTCATCCTGCTGATTTTCATCCTTGCTCCGCAAAATTACATTTCTTTGACATTTCCAAACCATTGGCCTTTCCTTCTCTTTGAGTTATGTTAGGGCTGAATGTTTAATAAAAATGAGCTATTTGTGACATTTGGAGAGCGTAATTGTGTCTCAAATTAGCTGGAACTTTCCTTGAAGAGTATTTATTCCTCCCACCGTTTGGCATTTGAATGTCGTAACATTTGTAAGGGTCCAGTGTTCATATTCATCTTTTAACCTGGACATTTTTATGCTGTGGGAAGGGAAAAAAGAACATTTCGTGTGACAAAATGGATGAGGTCTGTTCTGCATATTGGCCTGTTTGTTGCCTGGAATACCTACAAAATGAAGAAACATTCATTTAAACTTCACATGCAAAACACACTTCACTATGTTTCTTTAACAATAACTTGTACCCCTGGTCTGTCTACAAACCTCACAGTTAATAGAAAAGTCCATCCTCTCTGTCCTTTGCACTCAAACAAGCCGTTTGGAGATTTTCCCTTTATGACATCACAAAGGGCAGTAACACTCCCACAGCTAGGTGTTTGTTTTGCCCTCTGAGTCTGCCTTCTCAGCGTAAACAATAGGACATGGAGCAAGAAAGGCCGAGCCACCCGAGGCCTTCTAGAGAGGGGGCGTGGTCAGACACAGCTCATTTACATATTTAAAGCTACAGACACAGAAACAGCCTGTTCTGAGCAGGGCTAAGATAGAGTGGTTCATAGGCATGATCAAATACAGGATCAGAGTGGATTTAGAACAAGACACTTCACAGACATGTTCTGGGCAACTCTTGCATTTATTTAAACTTGTTGGAAATGATCATACATTTTGATCTGATGTATAATAATGTGACCTTTAAGACAAGCAAGGACATAAAACACAGCTACAAACATTGAGAAGGGATGCTGTCCCAGCTCAGCCTGCAGCAACAAAGATAAGAGGACTCTACAGAGATCAATGGCACATTTCATATTTGTCATTATCTGAAGAAAAAGTACAGAAGCCTTTCGCACACTTTAGTCCTCTTCTCTGGCGTTTACGTCACCTGCTGACACTTGACGTAACACTGGAGATGCTCAGCAAAAAGGTTTTCATGCAGAACTCCCCATGTGTCGCTGCACAACAAGTTAACACTCAAAGGACGTGAGGAATGTCTCACAAACAGCCTGTCATTATCATGAGTAATCACAGCGCTCCTCTCTCTCTGTCTGTAAACAGTTTGTTTGTTTTCCAGGAGAAATGCTAAATGTCCATGTTCTTTGAAATACCACATATTTCTCTTCAACAAAAATCAACAAAAATGCTTTTTAAACAACCTGGATATTGCTAGGTTAAGCATCCTGATATATTGAGTTAGTTTTTCATTTTCAATGGTTCAAATGATTCTATATCACATCACTTGAGAGTTAGAAATATTGAATATTGATGTGTGTTTCACAACATTTGAAAAGAGTTAGAAATACTACAGAAGCCCTTACAGGACATGCATCCATATATTTTAATATGCTTTTAATAATAATCAGTTTTTCCCGAGTGACAACGAGCCATTTATGATTGATTATTTATTTCGTATCCCCAGAACAAACATGGACACAGACTTAGCTTACCTCATTAGTGTGGGCTATGGCAGCTTGGCGTGTTGAGGTCTGGCCGATCACAATGATCAGCCTATTGTTATTATTGTTGTTTTCTATAATGCCAGAAAGGAGTTTTATGTTCATCTAGAAAGTTCAGTTTAAGCTTCTTTGTCATGAAATTGACGAGAAAAATCAGTTGTGACGAGGAAAGCTGTTTAATGTACTCAACCCTAAGCGTCTAACCTTAACCACTTAGTTCAAGTTGATGTATTGGTCATATATGTGCCTTAGTGTTTGCACCATTTTAGAAGAAAGTATTTTAAGTGAAAGTTGACAATCTCTCAGTCAACCAGAAAGCTGCTGTTTGTTTTCAAGCCGTCTTCCCGTGCTACCTGCTCCCTCCTCGAAGACACGCCCTGCTCTTACCAGTCTCCAAACAGTTTGAGTCATGTTTTGGTGTTCGCCCTTGTCTTACCAAGTTATAACAGATCACTTATTTCTTAATAGAAGAAAGGGAGGCAACTCTGTGTATTATAGCTGAGCAGACTTTTCCCTTGGGGCAGACTGCTCCCTACTCAGGCACATTCTTCTGCTAACTGTACTGACTCGCCGGGCCACCGCCAACAGAGTCATATTTACTACTGTGGAGTAAAGGGAAAGAGCAGGAAGCTATGTTATTATCTGTGGACAAACACGGGAGAGCAGCAGGCTTTAAATGTGGCAACACACTTGTCCTCTGTGTACGTAGCCTCAGATCACGGAGAGCATGAAGCCCGAGAGGACGGCGCCTGGTTGGAAGGCGGATATGCCAGCTGGGGAAACCTCAGGTGGATTGCAAGACTCCTGCAAGCAGAAGTCCACCATGCAGGATATTTTGACTGACATCCAGAGCTTGGTGGAAAGGAGTAACATAATAAATGTAAGTATCAACGAGCTTCAGTTGAATACACAGCTTCCCTGCAAATTCTTAGTGACATTTACTTCAGATATTATGCAATGGATGCATCATCTAATGAATACTTAAGTCTACAGTTCGTTTAAAAAAACCTGCAAATTCTCAAAGTTTTAAATTCAAAAGTTCAGTATAGAAATGCTTATTTTTACAGTAAAACACAAATGCATATGAGAGGAAACTCTCGCACTAAATCTAACTTGCAGAAATACATTTACTTGCTACAATAAAATAAACAAGTTGCCTGATAAAACTTTGTTGCCAAAGTTTTTTTCCCCCAGGGAAATTGTGTGCCTGGATTTTCTTGCAGCTTTTGATGAAAATTCCGATTTAAAATCATCCCTTTAAATTTGAATTGATGTGGTTTTCGTCTGACTGCACAACTTCTAGTTTCCAAAAAGGCACAAGATGTCATTTACAGTTACGGCAAAGAGATATGAAAAGTAACGTTTAGACTGATGTTTGGGTTTTCCCATGATGCCTCAGTCAGGACGGTTCACAGGAAGGACATCTGAGATACAATGATATCCTGCAGGGCTGTTAGTGGCTCTAATTACTGAGAGTAATGTCAAGTTTTTGACTTGTTCCACTTCAGTGTTAGTCATGGGAACATGGGATTTTTAGAAGTGGACATGAATAATCTTGATTCAAAGGAGGCAAAGCAAACGAGCAACTTCGTCATTTCTGCTCACTGAATGACTCATTTTTGAGCAAGTCACTAAGCTCGTATTTAATAAAGATATTTTAGTTTGAAAACGTTTTTAAGCATATATTACCCTGTTGACTTTTGGTTTTCAGACATATTATTCAGCTTCCTTTTTTTGTACATTATTATTGTTCAGTTTAGACTGATAACTTCTTTTATTTTGAAGTATTACGCCCTTTATTTTGGTTGTAAGATAATTATCAAATTCTTTTCCTAAAAAATAAATCCAAATATTTTCTAGATCCAGCTTCCTAAATGTCGATATTATAGTGACTAACATTGTCCCTGTTACAGTAAATACACTGAGTTGATCATTGTGGCTGCTGAGACGACAGGAGCTCAAGAATATTCTTGTTTTACAAACCAGACTGTATATGAAAAGATTACAACGTAATGACATACATGTACAGTGCTTTCCCTTGCTTTTCTTTTCAGGAGAAGTTTAATGTGTTTGTTGTTTTGTCGTAGCGGACTCCTCACATCGATATGAATTGGTACCTGAAGTCCTCTCCTGGGGAACCAGAGATTCGATTGATACGGACTGTCCAACAAGTTCTGGCATGTCGTTACCAACCAGCACAGCTCGACATAAAGGCAATGGCTAAACAGCTGCAGGATGCAGAGGTACTGCTTCTCTGTCTTCTGAAGATAACATCATCCTGTGTCTTAACATTTTGTCAGAAAAAAACCTTTATCAAATCTTATCTGATGACTGTTGTGTCCACTGCAGGACTACAGGCGCTGTATACAGGATCAAGTGGCTTCCATGAAAAGTACGAGTGGTGCCAGGATTTGTGCCCCAGATGCCTTGAAAAGCCTTGAAGCACAGTGTAGTGAGGCACTGCTGGATGCCTCCGCCACTGTGCAGGTCAAAGCAGCACAGCTGGATGAGGTCAAACAGTATCAGAGACAGATGAAGCTCATTCGAGCTTTCTTGGCCGTTGTCGCAGTCGAGAAGGAAAAAATGAGCTTGTGAGTACTTCTTTGAACTTATTAGCATAATTATCAGTAGGCTACTTAGAATTTGTCACCGGATTTACTTATATTATATTTTTTTCACAGAGATATTTTAGGAAGCAGTGCCGTTCAGGCTAGCAAACTCCATGGCCTGCTGCAAACAATGGTACTGAAAAAAGGCCTGTTGGAAGAGTTCCTCCGGATAAGTAGCCAATTATCTGTCCACCTGAGCGACGCTGAGAGCTCCGGTGCTCTTCTTGCCCAGCTTGGAGATGTCCAAGAGGAATGGAGGCTGTTAGAAGGAAGTGTGAAAAGAGCTCTGCAGCACGCCTCAAGCTCAACCTCTCAATCCTCTCTTCTAATAAAAGATACCAAGCTGCTCAAAGACAAGCTTGAAGCTCTTCAGACGTCCAGCTTTGAAAGCAATGACAGCAAAAACGCTTTAGAATTTGTTTGTCTCATCACAGACCTGAAACTGTTCAACCAGTTATATCTGCACCTGCAGTCCGAGTCAGACGCTCTCGTCCAATTCTCTCTGGGTCAGAAAGAAAAAGAGGAGATCAAACGTGAACTTCAGGAAGTGGGGTCTCTCATAAATGTCACCAAGAGCAAACTAAACACTTCAACATGCGGCTCTTCAGCGAAGATAAACAAGCAATTACAAGATTTGATCACATGGGCCAAACAGGCGGAGAACGAAATCTCAACTGGGAAAAAGTTAGCTCTTTTCCCAGAGGAGGCTCGGATTCAGATTGTTGAGATGAAGAAATTTCAAACGGATATTTGGTCTCGAAGGTCCAAGATGCAAGCGGAAGTGGAGCAGATGAAAGATATCGCCTCTGGCATGGAAAAGGAGGAAAGCGACCAAGTATTTAAGACCGTAGAAGACCTTTATGTGGCCATCACTGACAGCTTGGATCATGTTCTTGCAACCATGAAGAAAGATCTGAAGGAAAGGGAGAACATGTTGTGCCAGCTTGCTAGCATGGATGCCTGGCTCGCAGAGCTGCATGCCAAAAGAGACCCCTGTGTACACGTCGACAATGTTTCGCAAGCCAACATCAGAGAGCTGGAGAGCGAGCTGAAAAGTCATAAATTTGCCACAGTGAAGATTGAGAGCACAATAAAGCTGGTGGAAGGAATGGCAGAAAGTTGCAAAGAAATCGCTGCAGGGTTGAGTCCAGGGGAGAGTCGATACCTTGTCAACAGACTGTCGGGCCTTTGGACAGAATTAGATGGATTGCTCGCTCTCGAGAAGGCAACCAGCTGGGAATTAGAGGAGCTGATTCATGAGAGAACTTCGTCAGACGAGGAATTGTCGACCATTCAGGCGAGTTTAAAGAACATGTCCGCTGTTCTGAAGCAACAAAAGTTCCCTTTAACACATGAAACCATTTCGAAAACCGCCCAATGGAAGCACATGTTGATGGAACATCAGTGCCAAGTACAAGAGATCAAGCACTGCCAGGATGCCAAGCGAAGATCCCTGTTGTGCACCATTGGGGAGCTGCAAGACCAGTGCAAAGCGCTCAGTATCAACGCCTTTGAACAAGAGAAATATCTGCACATGAGAAGCCAAATGGACTCATCTCGGGACATCACCAAAGAGCAAATCCAGCATGCCAAAGATAAAGATATAAATCTGGGTCAGAGGTTCAGACAGTGCCAAACGCTCTTGGTTGAACTCCCCTTGGTGAAGACTCGGTGTCAAGAAGCAGCTGACCAGTTGGAGGCCATAGCTCAGGAATTGAACCCAACTGAGCTTAATTCAGAGAGGCAGAGAATTCGCCAAACTGTGGAAACTTTAGTCTCCTGGGAGAACTCTACCACAGACGATATCAAGAATCTAGAAGCTGAGCTTCTGCTCGGCCTGCGTTTGTCCTCCGAGCTGCCTGCCTTAATGCAGTTTTTCCAGAGTACAAGAGAGGAGCTGAAGGGAGCCAAACCTGTAGACCCAGAAGAAAAAGCCATAGATATTGCCCTACGAAGGTGTTGGGTTATTTGGAGAAATATGGAGTCTGGGATGAGGGTCTTGGAAGGCCTGGGACGAAAAGAGAAGACTAACCTGAAGCACTGCAAGGAGCTGTACTCCCAAAGAAATGCGACCATGCATGAGTGTCACGTAAGAATGGTAAGCGTCCATGTTTTGATTCATTCAACAAACTTTTGAGAAACGTTTGTGTATCGTCTTGTATAACTATGTTTTACCATGTAACCAACAGGAGAGTTTGTCCAAAGCTCGAGAGTCCCTGAAAGATTACCAATATGCTGCTCAGGGAGCAATCACTTTCCTTCACAATGCTGAAGCCACCTTCCTCTCAGCTCCTGGAGGGTTTTTGGACTGTACTGAGGAACAGCGACAGACTCAGCAGGCTCTAGAAACTCTTGAGGGTGGATTTCAGGCCCATATTTCCCACCTTTTAGAGCTGGTGCCCAAACAAACCTGCCTGTCCCTCCAAAAGACTGAGCAACTCCACGTCAACATCTTCAGTCAGTTGTTGGTTGGAAGAGCCATACTGGAGGCCCAAGCCCAACTCAGGCTGGAGTCCTTGGAGAGGTACTGGGCATTCAATCTTCATCAAGTGCTGTGTTCACCTTCCCCCCCCCCCCCCCCCCCGTATTGTCATTATTATTTCTCTACATTTTTATCTGTAATTAAACTATAAAAATCATCTAAAGACAAATGTGTCACTTCAGGTGTGAAGTAAGACAACAAAGCCACAGGAGGTGTCATGAAGACATACGTCAGCATCTTTCCGGGCTCGAGGCTCAGCTTTCAGAATGCGCTGGGGAACAAGTGACGTCATACGATCGATGTGTTGCCCAACAAAAAAGAGCAAAGGTAGGTTTGATGAAGCATTATTTATGTTAGTGGTTTTCATATGCTTTGCTCTATGTTGGCCTTCTTGTTACAGCGCGGTGACCGCCGTCGTTTGGCTGTCAAGTACCTATCATGAAAAGACTGTTCTTTGCATGTCCATGGCACTACTTGAGGAAAATCTGCCTGATTCAAACGTCATCTTTTTTTTCTCATCACTTCAACAAGCTTTTGATGGAAGATGTCCACTGCCTCGCTGGTAAAATAGAAGAACTGAGAGCAGGGTGTCCGATGCAGGGCTGTGTCGTTGGAAAGGACGGCGAGCTGGGCGCCCTCTGGAGGCGCTGGGTGTCATTACGACGCGGTATCGGCTTTCTAATGGCACACATAGAACAGAGAGGAGAGGAATGGAAGGACATCACGACAAGTGTGAGTTTTACCGAAAACAGAGTTCGAAATGTTTGACCACATTTGAAGTAGCATGTAGAATTCAAAGGGGGAAAAAAAGATCAAAGCCAAATAAATATATTGGTAATAAAAGTAAAATAAAGATTTATTAATCATTGAATTTCCTCTTCTTTTTAGATGGAGCAGTGTTGCAGCTTTTTGGCCAGTCTTCAGGCTGAAGTTCCCGACTCGTCCACTGTGAGCTTCATTAAGGAGGAACCTCAGAAGCTTCTGGTTCAGGCTGAGATGCACCAGGCTGGGTTGGAGCAGGAGCAGCAGGCCTTGGCCTCGCTGGAGCACCGACTGGAGCATGCCTTGAGCTTATCTCGTTGCCATGATCCCATCAGCCCTGGACCAGTTGGAAAAACCCTTGTGAAGATCCAAGACAATGTCAGAAGGTGAGATTAGTTTGATGTGAAAAATGAATACGCAGTAATGTCCGAGATGCAACAAAAGATGCTTTTTCTTCCACAGCTTGAAGGAGAGAAACCTGCAGGTGGTAGCTGCTGCACAGGCGGAGGAGAAAGAGAGACAACACTTCCAAAAGCAGATGTTAGAGGTGGAGCAACACGTGTTAGCCATTCTTACTTCACTGGAGGCCGGTTCCAATCCAAGCAAACAGCAGGTACGGCTCGTATCAGTCCAAGCTTTGAAATTTCAGCTTGAATAGAAGTTTTCCTCAGATGCAGATATTTCTCAGATATGCTGCACATAAGGCTTCAATAATGAGACTTTAAAGCTCTCTTTGAGTATAAAAACAACAGCAAAAAGAGGTGGAGCTTACTGAGTCAGTTATGAGCTGCAGTGAGCTTACCTACCACCTTTAACAAGAAAATAAGTTTGAAAAAAAAAAGACCTTAGAGCCAAACTTTTGATCTCATCACTCATGCAGTCTCTCTGTTGTTTTTATGTCCTACCTTCTGATCCCCCCTCCTTTTATTTTTGTGCTGACAGGAGCTCAGAAAGGATTTGTCCTCTCAGGAGGCCAAACTAAAGACCATCATGGCCAGTGTGCAGAGCCGGTATGCTGAGATACCACCTGATATCAACAGGAGGCTACAAGAAGTTCAGCTGTCTTTAAGAAGGGACGAGGAGGAGGTAAAAGGGAACAGGAATAAATGCATCCTCGACGTGATAATTACTTAAACAAATGTGTGTTTTTCATGAATGTGTTTTTTTTTATTCCACTCTGCAGCTCATGGAGAAGAGCATCCCAGTCCGAAAGCTCAACAAACAGGTGGCAGAGTTGGGATCTGGCCTGGAGAAAGTCAAAATGTTACTGGAGCAACAGTCACCGACTGTCACCGAAGCTCAAACATTATTAAAGGTTTGTGTATTTAAGGGTTTATGTGTGTATGTGCATGCAATTTAACACTGATGTTACAATACACTCTAGTTTAAAAGTGTGAACAGGTTTCTGGATTTTAAGAACATTTTTAAGTAATTTATCTTCTAAATCTGTCCCATTTTCCACTTTGGTATTTCACATTAAAATGGAGCAGTTGGAATTGCTGACTTTGGGATAAAATCAGTTGATAGCACACAGCAGCTAACTGAAGAATCTTTTAGAACTGAGCAATGTCTGTTCAAATTTACAAGTGGAGCAAATAAACTTTAACTGTGCCCCTTACTTACGTTGTCACATCAAAGCTCTTTATACAATATGAACACAAACAGGAGCACAAATAGGAATCCAATAATAAAACAAATACAAAAACTGCGGCTCAGTCCCCGAGTTAAACCCTGAATTATGTCCATGCTGGACTCTGTTGATTCTCCAGCGTGTGTGGGACGAGCTGGATCTGTGGCACAGCCGCCTGATGCTCCTGGAATGTGAGGTTCAGGATCTTGCAGAGGAGCATCCAGATCAAGCCCACCTGCTCATTGACCAGCTCACCCAGCCGCTGCAGCTCTACCAGAATACAGCACAGCTGGCCGAGCAACGCACAGCTTTCCTCAGCAAGGTGGGGAATACCTGCTTATAGTATCATGTTCTTCCCTCTATCAATGAGGAGATGGGCTTTTTTTTTTTTTAAGCAGTCAATCTAACTTTGGATTTTCAGATCCCCTGCTGTCTTCAAGAGTTTGAGGACATTGTGCAAAGCGCCACCTGCTGGTTGGAAGAGGCCCAGTCATGGCTCGGTGCTCCCTCCTCGTCCACATCAGCCAGAAGTATCCAGAGTCATGCAAACTCGCTGCAGGTCAGTGAGGCACAACAAACAGCAAAGAAAGCAACATCTGAAGCTTTGAAGATGCACAGTAACTCATTTCATAGAATACTTATATTCTATATTTAAGCCTGTTTGATTTGCACTAATTTCATGAATCAGTGTTGACACTAGTTAACAGCATTTTGTATCATGGTAGTCACAAGCATTTTCATATTTTGTATATCCATTTTAAATGTGATTTTTAATTTCTGGACTGCAGCTGGTTCTTGATGACTCTGAGAGGATCCGAAGCGCCCTGCAGGACTTCAGACCAGTCCTGGATGAGGTCTCGGCTGTGTGTGACATGAGCACCCAGAAAGAGAAGCTGGACCTGAATGACCAGCAGGTCAAAAAAATGCAAAGCAAGATTCTTGAGCCACTGGATCAGCTTCTGCAGGCTGTGGAGGTAACTTTAACTTGATTGGTTTCCATTTGTTGAACCTCTCCGTCGAAAAGTGAAGACGCTGACTGAGTCTTTGATAAATCTGCGTTTCAGGTGGTGGAAGAAACCGAAACAGAGCTGAAGATGATGGAGAAAAATGTCCAGAAGATCAGAGCCATTTTATCCTCAATGGACAACTCCAACATAACTCTGACGGAGCATCTGCAAAACAGACAGGTGATACTGTGCATTTATGATTCTCCATCAGAACTGTCATCGTCATGCAAATCCTTTACAGAAGCAAGGCACGAATAAAGCATGAAAAGAGAAGCAAATGCTCCAAATATAAAAACACAACACATGAAGCATGTGCTTAATATGACTTGTAGGCCACTCCTCTATCATTAACTAACAAGTGCCCTACTATTATACCGGTTTATGTCTACGTACATGTAGGGCTGTCTCATCAAGAACTGAAACAGTCCTAGTCATTGGGATATGAATGAAAATATGCAGCATCATTGTATCGGCGTTCTTCTTTGTATGATTCGGACTCTTTAAGTTTTTGATGAGACCATTAGAGTCCTAATCATAGGACTAGGTATTTAATTAGGACTCTAATATACTCAACAACAACTTAAAGAGTCCTACAGGTAAGAGATTTTGTCTTGAGAGACACCGCACTCCTCGACAGTCCAAATATTTTCTCTTTTTATGCCGTATAAAAATGAAGTAAATATGTGTATAAAAACAGCGAGTCCTAATCATACCAAAGTGATTTACACTCTCTAAATCGTGAGATGGGCGGTTGTGGCTCAGCTGGGGGTTGGATCCTCAGAATGTCAGCAACATGACAATTAACCCCTTGATGGCTGAATTTGTTTCCTATTAAAACTGTTTTTTTTTTTTAAATGTGGTCCTGCTTTCAAGTAGATGCTAAATTAAGTTGAGAATGTTTATTTGAAAATAGCACATACAATAGATAATACCTAAAAATAGCACATGCATAGCACATCAAACGGATGTTGTTCTGTCTCCGACTGGTCCTATGACAAACTAATGCTTGCAAAAGTTTCCGAGGTATGTATTGAAAGTGCATCAACCGGCAGTGGAGGCATACGGACGCTATTTTGGCTGCATTTAGAGCGGACGGTTCGATGCAAATCTGCGACAATAGGTGTCAAGGGGTTAACCCTGATTTGCTTCTGCTGCTTCATCGGCAGTGTGAGATTATAGCAGAAGGGCTAGTTTCCATCTGTTGTCCCTGGGCAGGTAACAGAAAAAGACACATTACAACTAAAATACAAATACAATGGGATTTAACCCTTCTGATGGCCACATTACTCAGACTGTTAGGACTCTGTCTGAATTATCCTGTAATAACAAAACTGAAACTGTTCGAACCATTATTTCCATGATAGGAACAACTTCCTCTGAAGACAAAAAGTTCGCACGTGACGTCTGAATGATTTTATATAGCAGCTGATTTGTAATGTTCTGAACACACTTTGAGGATTTCTTTCACACTAAAGGTGATCCTGGCCAACGTGCAGTCGATGCAGAGGACTCTGGAGGAGATGGAGAGATGCAAAGGAGATCTTCAACTCCCACAGGGAGCGGAGGAGAGCCTGCTGGTGTTCTCCAGAGCCAGACTGCTGCTGCAGCAACTAAAGGAGCTGGAGCAGCTCACCCAGCAACAAGTGAAAGTGCTGGAGGTAACACGTGACGTGTGGAGTTTTATTTATTTATTAAGATCGTGGGAAGTTACTGAAGAGAAGAGCGGAGAAAACTTCTTTGTGTTACATTTCTGTACAGAGCACAACACAAGATAGTCGTATCTGCGTCAGTGAAACCTTTTGTGTCTTTTCTGTCATTAAAACAGAGTCACAAAAAGAAACGATGTTCAGCTGTGGAACCTTGGATATGCTTTGTTTATCAACTCATTTGTCTGATTCTCAGTTCTTCTCCGTTTGCTCTGTCAAAACATAGGACAACATTCGGGAGGAGGACGTCAGCATCACCAAAGTCTTTGAAATAAGAGCGACGCAATTGAACTTGTTCCAGGTAATCGTCATCTCAATCATAACGTAGAGCGTCGAGACCATGAACACTTCTTCACCAATCTTTTCATAATCTACAGCAGATCACCACTTCTAATTAAACTATTTTAGGGGGGGAAAAAAAATTAATGCCTTCATTTTAGAGACAGAACAGTGAGGAAGGGGGGGGGGGGGGGGGGGATTTGTACCCAGCCCGCCGTCCTCTGTACATGGCCTGTGTGCACTAACCTACGGGCGCCCCAGGAAAAGTTATTTTTTTGAATAATGAAGAAAACTAGTGGGACAACCTGAGCGTCACTTTTCCTTGAACTCACACTTTTAATCGCATCGTTCGCCCTTATCACCGACAGCAAGAGGCTGCTGAGGTGTCTAACTCAGAGGAAGAGGAGGACGAGGAGAACAAGAGTTGTCACTCGTCGTCCTCTGATACACTAACGTGCAGTATACCAGAGGTAAATGTGCAACACAATCACAGCTCAGGACAGCACGTTTTTCTGGGCACCTCTTTGGTTTTGGGTTTCATGACAAAATGTCAAACCTGAGGACAGTGTGACAACTCGTCTCAGCCAAACTGTGTTTTGGAGTGAAACTCAACATTTCCGGGGGCTTCTTCTTCTCCTCTTTTTCTTCGTATTTTAATTTTCTTCTTCATTTTCTCCACCAACACTTTCTCTTCTTTCTGGGGTCTGCAGGATTTCAGCGACATCTTTGCATGTTTTAAAGCGAGCCGTCTCACGCAGGCTGTCTCATTTCTCTCACACTGTCAGAGGCAGCTGCTGGAAATATGCTGCTCCTTAGAAAGCTGTCGCCTGACGCACACACACAAGGACAAACACACACAAGGAGAATGTACACACTGTCTTAATATGATTTATGTGTTAGGACCCAGAGGAGACGCTCGGCGCTTTAGAGGGCCAAAGTGAGGACACTGATGGAAGGGAGCCGCCGTCAGAAGTGTTTCATTTTCAGGCAAGAATATTTGATGTTTTACACATTTGTTTTAAATAATTTGCGATGTTGTTGTTTGTTTAAAAGTTCCTCTTTCTTCTAAATTTAAACAAAGCCTTAATGATTAATGGAAGTTACACAATTTAACCTCCTTTCATCCTCCTTCCTTTCATCCTTGGCTCTTCCATAAAGTGACGGCCTCAAGTTAAGTGTCATGTTGTTTTTTCTCACCTTTTAGAAAGTGGAGAATTTAGCTGCTGAGATTTCTGCTGATGTGAAGATGAGCTCTCCAAACACAGAAACAAAAACTGTGAAGCTCGAGCTCGATCCAGAAGACTCTGTCTCAGGACGTAGAGACCCTACATTGATAACGATGGAGCACAAAGCTGATGTCGGGGAAGCTTTTGGTCCTGATTCTGTGGCGGCCGAGGCGCTCGATGTCACTGCTGCGACGACACTGGACCAACGTGGATCTCCACAACATCAAACCCTCAGCACAGAGCGTCAAACAGAACCCGGCCAGGCAGCGGCCGCCGTGGAAAATAAAAGACTGATTCCTGTAACTCCATCCACTGACACGACAGCATCAGAGAGATCTACAGCAGAGGAAGACAAAGATCAGTCTTTAGATCTGGTACGTATTTAAGAAAAAAAAAAGACTGCCTTCAGATTGCCTTCTGACTTTTTCATATTTTTTTATTCGGAGGATGGTTGAGAATATTTACCAGAATAAAAGTCTGTGCAGGTACAGGGAGCATAAATAGTCTGAAAATAGAAGATTTTTCGAAGCCTTTCTTCTTCTCAATATCCACATTTTCTTTTCCTTTTCTTTTTTTTTTTTTAAGGAAAAGTGTATCATATTAGATATTTAGTATTTGTATGAATGCAACAAAAGTGGGTTGTGTAGTTAAAATACCTTACATTGGCATGTTGGGAGGCACTTCAGTTAGTTTTTTTCGAAGACTTTCTAAAAGGGAAGATTGACTTAGTTACTTGTGTGTTGATACAAGAACATTAATAAAAAAAAACAGAGAATGAATGCAATGAATGCATTGTTATTCACAGTCAACATTCAGTTCATAAATATTAGAAAAGACATTCATTTTCAGCATTTCCTCTTTAATTTTCAGAGCTCTCTTAATGTCTCCAAGAAGAAACGGGACGTGTGTGTCACTCAGAGTGGACTTGTGGAGGAATCCGTACAAGCTGAGAAGTCACCTGAGCTGCAGATCAGGTGACAAAAAAGAGAGAGAGAAAGAGGCCATAGGAATGAAGAATTAACCAAGATGTGATGTAACATGTGTCTTCTGATCCATAGCTCGGCTGGCCAGGATGAAAATGACACGGAGCAGCTGAGGTGGAGTCGACTTTACACCCAGATCTCTCAGAAAGTGACCACTCTGAAGAAAGTGAAGCCTCAGGAGCTCCTCAGCTCAAAGGATGGAGTGACTCATGGAAAGGTAGGAGGAACATACAGACACGAGATCAGATCGAGGGATAGCTGATTCACATCTCCTCAAGATGAGCGCTGGTGGAAAAATATCGTGAAGGACGGGGTCACGGGGTCAAGAGAGACCTGATAGACTGACGCGGAATGATTTCTAAGAAGTGGATACGAGGAAACCGACGCCGTTATGTTTCCATGGCAACAGTCAGTTTAGCATTCAATGATCACATAGTTTGATAATGACATGATTCAGTCCTTTGAGTTCCTCTCACTTTGAAGGTTATAAAGTCCTTCGTGTTTGTAGCAATAAAATCAAAATTAACATTGAAAGTGAGCAACTCGCCGTCAGTTCAACTTTAAAACTGGCAGATTAAGGATCTAAAATAGAAGCTGGACTGCTTTTCGATTTCTTTGACTGCAGTAGCCTTTAAATCTTAAATCAAGACAAAACTGATGATTAGTTCAATGAAACTACAAGTGAAAATGTTTTATATCTAAAATGAGGAAAAGTGAATGCTGAAGTACTTTTGGCTGCTATGCAAGCGGGATATCGGCCGACATCATCGGAGTTTACTTTGTTTTCTTTATATTGTGATAAAGTGGGCAAATACAAAATAAAAATGAGCACATAGAGCTCTATTTTTAACCCATTTCATTTTTTCCTCACTGTGAATTTAAACAGCTACTGAGGACAATTTTTATTTTTGAATTCAGGATCCAGAAAAAGAGACGTCGACAGAGTTGTCATCTGCTTCTTTTGTTCTCCACCGGATTCACGAGTCCACCTCCATGCTGAGACAAATAGTAAGTACAATTCAAACAGAGGTTCAATCTGCTCCGTTAGAATCACTACTGTGTGAGAGCAGTGTTTGGTGACACATATTGAGTATAAGCTGTCCTACAAATGCGTCTTATGTTACCTGAAATTTACGATATTTCTGGGCTTTTCGGGCCTTTATTGTATTTCTTAAATTAAAGAAATAGAAATTAATTGAATTCCTATTTCTGACTCTATCCACTGGCAGTTGGATAGAGTCAGAAATCAGGGAGAAAGAAAGCGTGAGAAATGAAGTGAGGAAAAGGAGGCACAGGTCAGACCCGGGCCGCCCACCTGGAGGATCACAGCCACCATGCATAGAGCTCACCGAACTCACTGAAACTGTATTTTAAAGACACGCTTTGATTGTTTGTGACTTATATTTCTCACTAATAGCAAACACGAAGGTTCTGCATGTGAATGTGTTCTCCTAACTTTGATGAAGACAGACGTAGACAATGAGCTGTATGCGTTCAGTGAAGGGTAGTACGGTGTGTAACTGTACATATATCATCACTCAGGTGAGCTCTGCAGACGGATCACATCCTGGTGGAAGTGAGGAGCTGTACGACGCCATGCGGAAGGTCTTCCTCAGTCTTAACGTTGCTAACGACTTCCTGTTGACTCCTCGTGGCTCTGAGGACGAAGACAACCAGCTGAGGCTGATCCAGCAGGAGGTGACTGACCATTAAGCTCCTCAGGCTTCATATCCAACTCGACTTTAGTAAAGATTATATGGGGAAAGAAATGGTCGATTTGACTTGTTATGATCTTTTCAAACTTGTATTCCCTTCTGTCCTTTTTCCTTCATAGTGTGTCTCAGCTGAGATGGTGACTGTGTCGGAGCTGTTGAGTAAAGTGCAGTCAGACACCAAAACCATGCTTTCCAGGGAAGAACCAGAAGCTCTCCAGTGTTTGAACTCCCTTCAGGATTGTCTACAGACAGTCCAGCTGATCTCCACCTCATCTCACAATCAGCTCCTTCAACATCTGGCCATGAAACACCAACATCAGGTTTGACACAGATCAGTCACTGTTATTTACTAGGACCACTAGGATTCATTTCTCTCAGTATTTAGAGTTTAGGGGATCCCTAAAAAATCTGATTGAGCACCCCATCCCACTCATCCCACTCATTCTTAACTATGATTGGCTATTTGCATTTTCAGAGGCGGGAGAATCAGCTCTTTGGGTTGTGTTGCAACAGTCTGCTATAACTTTCTTTGCATTTCAAAGTTATTTAGATACATTTTTTTTTGAGTCCTTCATAAAGTAAACTGTGAATATTTATGAAACCACTTGTGTTACGTATTAGTGAAGAGATAAACACTAGGTCCTAAAACGTTTCAGATTGTGAGTCCTAGTGACTAGGACTTACAATCTGAAACGTTTTTTGAAGTTAGAAGTTAAAGTCACTAAACTCCTGCAGACGTCGGTGCCCCAGTATGGCCACCTCAGCGTACAAAATCTGGCTCCGCCCCTTATGACACGGGCAACTTTGCTGCCCAGTGATGTCTTCAATTCTTAACTTTTACACATTTGATTGATCAGTTATTGACTTGGAGTAAATCATTTTAACTTTGTGCTACTTTAGCTTTAGCCCAGGTTTTGAATACTTCTTCTCCAGCGCTCTGAGAAAACCCATCGGTACTTTTTGTCTCTTAGGAGCTCCCGTCCAACAAGCCGTGTTTTCTGGACGAGCTTGAACAGGGAGAAAGTGAGATTTTCCCCAGCATAAAGAATGCTCCCAGTTTGGAGGTAACCTGTACTCAGCTATGTGTTTGCACATTTCACTGATGGAACAAAAAAGTCCAAGAAGAAACATTTTAAAAATGATTAACATACTCTGAGAACAAACATGGAACGATTGTGAAAGGGCCCAATCGGGCCAAAGAGCAATGACGACCAGTGCTTCATTGTTATTTCTGAGTTTGATGATAAAATGAACATTTCAGTGTTAACTTAGAAAGACAATACAAAGCATCCATCAGCAGAAGAGTCTACTTTATAAGGTCTAAATGATAAAGTTAGGTGTAAATATCTGTTTTTTAAACTTTGTACTTACTGCCTCTTTCAGCTGTGTGTGCTGGGCAGACATCTGAGGGAGGGTCCAGGGGAGAAAGTCAAGCTTCAGCAGGCTTCCCGGTCCTTGCTTCAGGGGACGACTCGCCTCCTGGAGCTGGGTGAAGAATGCTTCACAGAGAGGCGGATGAACCAGGTCCATAACTGCTGCCAACTTCAAGCCGCTCTCTGCGGACACAAGGTCTCAATGTGCTTTCAACAAGTTGTTCAACAGGCAGGGGAAGAGCAGATTTATGCTGGGAACTATCCCAAAGCTGTAGAGGGGCCTCATGATGGATATCAAAGAGATGTTCAGTGCTAAGACAACCTCAAACGACAACTTGTGCTTGATTTTTGTGTTTCTATTTGTCTTTACACAGAGATAGTATGGATCTCTCGCTTCGTTTCTCAGGCTTACTTTGCAGTGTTTTCACTTCCCTTCTGTCGTGACTCTTGTCTCTTGTCGATCCAGAAGCTCCTGCAGGTCCTCAGATCTCAGTTGGCGTTTGTTCAGCATCTGTTCCAGCGTAAGCCAGAAGCACTCGAATGTCCGGAGGATGAACGGGTCCAGCTGGAAGTCCGAGCCAAAGCTTTGCAGCAACAGGCTCTGGGACAAGAAGTGGCCTCTCAAAGGAGAATCCAGGTTTGTTGTGCACGTTTGCTGAGGGCCATAAAAAGTTCATGCATAAACAAAAGTGGAGCCTCTGCTGATATAATTCCGTGTGTTCTGTGTTTGTGCTCACAAATCAAATGTTATTTACTCAAATGTGGGTTTGTGAATGTGCACGCCGCAGGAGTGGAACCGCTGGGAGGATAATTGCGGTCGACTTGGAAGGCTGCTGGACGATGTCGAAGCCTTCATCAGCAGTGAGGAACCAGAGGGAGACGATGAGGAGTCAGTGAAGGATAGGTCACATCTCTGCCAGGTAAAAACCTCTAACACTACACACAGATCATTCAGGGTTTGCTGACTCATCAGACTTTGTTCCACTCATCTCACTCTGGATCTCCTTAAATCCCTCAGACACTCCACTTCCTGTTTGAAGCAACCAATAAACAACATTTTCTTCTCATGTCATTGTATAATATTTACATTTTACTTGCTGCTTCACTTCACTAATTGTCTATTGCTTGCATGCAAAAGGCCAAAATGAGCCTTTGAATTGTGTGTGCAAATGTTCTCATCTGACTAGTCTTTTTCCCGACTAAGGATTTGCGTCGTCTCGCCTGATTTGTCAGAGTTTGCTGTTAGTAGACTGACAGTCCAAAGTTGTGTTGTTTTTTTTTGGCGCTCGTTGAGTTTCACCTCATAATTTAACCCTTTGTCTTCTACACATGAAATAAGCATTTATTCTATGATGGGACTTGTTCTGTCCGCTTCTCACTCATTAAGTCACTAATGCATTAATGTGACCTTAATACTATATCACACATTTACAATACAGCAGACACACACATGGACAGTCCAGCAACAAAGAAACACGTCTTCAAACTGACAATCTGAGGATTTATTGAACTCTCCTGATCATAATAATCAACCATGACGATTTAAAGTGAAAGCTTTAATCCAAACACGATCCACAGAACTGACCTGCTGACCTTTTGATGACACTTCATAGCAGCCTGTAACAGCCAATAACAGCCCTTGTTGAACGGTAGCGCCCCCCGTCTTGACAGCCAATTGCACTGTGACTGTGCGGACACCTGACTTCTCTTGTAGCTAGTGAAATTCTCAGGACACAGAAGTGTTGCTTCTATCAACACTTGAGGGTGATTTCTTCATGCACTCACTAAGGAGACGTTTAAAGGAAGAGTGGTTTTCAGGAGTGCATTAGTACTCGTCTAAATGGGCTCACCTTCACATCTGACCCTTTTATTTCTGACAGACTGAACTCTTGTTTTTATAGTTTCTCAGAGTGCAGGGTTCAGATATGATGCATTAGACCAGTGAAAAAAAAGCCTTTTACCGTAGCAATGAGGTGATTTGAAGAGCATGATTCAGTGGTGTCGTGGCTTTTTTTTCACAGACACAATTGTACCACAATTTTCTGTCCCTCATGTCAGATTATCTCGCGCAAATCCTCTCGTAGAACTTCTAATAAAACTTGATGAAAGCACTGTCCTCTCCGCCTCTCCTCTCAGCAAACACTGGTCCAGCTGGATGAGAGCAGAGCTGCTTTAGGACTGCTCCTGGATCAGAGGAAGCTGCTGCAGGCGGAGCCGACGCTCGCTGCCGCAGTCAGTCACACGGGGGGCGCCATTGAGCTGCGATGGCAGAGCGCCTACAGGTGGACCGAGCAGGAGATTCAACGCTGCAGGGACATCCAGGACAGCCGGAACGGGTAAGATGGACATGAATAAACAAATAAACAAACTAAAAAGAGCCGGATGTATATCCTACTTAATCTTCTAATCTATTAAAAAACTTCTCAGTACATTTAATATGAGCCCGACAAGTCCAGATTAACATCATAATCCAAGATGATGTACCTCTGAAACTTAAACTGGCTGCAAGTTCTAGTTACCTGATGATGTAATGATGTCATCAGAGGAAATGTCCGATTTAACTTGTTACGTTGAGATTTTAGGTTCTTTTCAGAAACTTGAGTGAAGCTTGTTTGCTGCACTGGCTGCTATTTTTACTCTACACAAACCTTTAAGGACTTTATTTTATTTTGAGATAAATATTTTGAAAAAAGATAATAAGCATATACAAATTGCAATGAGATTAATTTGTTGTTTTGTAGTGAATTTTGAAACATCGCCTGAGAAGTTTGGACTTCTGTCTGAAACAACCGTGTCACTATTTTATCACCAGAGTTTAAATGTGAATCTGAAGCGATTGAAGACTCTCGAAGTTTGACTTGAAATATGAATAATTAGTTGCATTAAATCTTATAGAAACAACAACATCCATACATTATCAGGCCCAGAACACCTTCTGTGATTTTATTTAAAAGAAGGAGAGCTACTGTGGGAATATTAACCTGAGAGTGAAGATAAGAACCGGTACCTTTTTATCCCACAACGTATTCTGTTTATTTCCTTCTTCTTTGGGGAAAATGATGGGAGGCTATTTGTGAAAGACAAAGATGAAATCTCAAAAGGTTTCATACAACGTTATTGATGTTGTCGTTATACCCTGGGATATTCGCTTGTACTCAGTTACTCCTGAATAACACGAAGAACTAAAATAACCCTTCTTGAATCCCTCTGGAGAGTCTGAAATGTGCCGCGACAAATCTCCCATCCGTAGCTGACTCTCTCTCTCTCTCGTCCATTCATGACATCATAGCTAATAAAGCACATGACAAGCTATCTATCAGTCACACTCAGACGTGTCACTCAGGTGTGTTTATTCCTCTCTTTGTTGAGGAGAAGTCACTGGTTCATGTGTTTCTTTTCTCCTCCTCACAGATTCTACACAGACTTCACTTCGGTCAGCGATTGGCTGGTCAGCGCCAACAAGCGGCTGAAGAATTGGTCGAACCTGGCGTGCACCTCTGAGCTGAGCGCCGAGCGTGTTCACAGCAATCTGATGGAGCTGCTGGTAACGCGTCACGTCTTCTTACAACATTTATTTATCACACTGTGAGGAAAGCTGCTGTTCTCATGTGTGTTATATTAACACAAGAACATACTCATTGTTCTCCTCTGCAGACACTTTTAATCTGTCCACACGGGGTTCTGTCTTCATAGTTCAGTTAGCTCTGACTGTGTGAAATGTAAGAAAGTCAATGTGAGGTACCTTTTATCTTTTCATTTCCATAAAATAAAATAATAACTTTAGATTAAATGATTTGATCAGGTTGAATCAAACGGGGTCAGTAGCTTGGTCTGTGCGGGATTAGATTGGGAATCAGAGGGTTGCTGGTTCAAGTCCAGGTGTGGATCAAAATGATGGAAGTTTGTCTGTTTGCTGGAGAGGAACTCCTGAGCGCTGCCGATGTGCCCTTAAGCAAGGCGCTCTTTCATGTGCAGCCCCCTCACTCTCCATTATTGCAGCTCCACAGGTCCTGTGTGTGTGTGTGTGTGTGTGTGTGTGTGTGTGTGTGTGTGTGTGTGTGTGTGTGTGTGTGTGTGTGTGTGTGTGTGTGTGTGTGTGTGTGTGTGTGTGTGAATGTGTGTGAGAAGAATGACACAGTGAAAATAAACCAGAGGGAGTCATACAGTAAAGTTAAAGAAATCATTTTATTAAAACAAATCTCACTGATTGGATCAATATTTTCACAGATAGTCCCAGAATCTTAGTCTTTGTTGCCTTGTACATAATTCAAAGTATTAATCACACATCACTGAATCTTGTGCTCCTACTCAGGACTTCTCCATGGAGGTTGAGTCCCGGTCAGTGCAGAGGGCGTCTGTATCCCGGGACGCGTCTCAGCTGCTCCACCTCAGAGAGGCTGACTGTCCCGGGCTGCGAGCTCAGCTCAGCCAGCTGGATTCAAACTGGAGCCAGCTGACCTCTGACCTGTCCAAGACTCAAGACCGCCTGCAGCAGGTAGAGTGCTAACAGAGAGATATCCTGGGGCAATGTTTTATAGTTAAAGGGGCACTGATGCACACCACGTCATGATAATCGGAACTTTCTAGATCAGATGTCGGCGAACTTCCCGTCCTTCAGAAAGATCTAAACTCCTCCTCGACCAGTCAGCACCAGTCTGTGTTTGTTGTTGAAAACAGGTCTGAATCAGATCTGATATCAGACCTAATCCCCACCATCCTTTTAACCAGTGAAAATAATCTTCCATCCTCTTGTCGTGAAGCAAAACTTTCTCTTTAACTTGAATAACTTGTTCGTGTAAGAATGAAAGGAGGACAGAGACGATGTTTTTAACAGCATTTCTTCGTGGTCATTTTAGCACGGTGGACATGTTTGAAATAAAAGATATCAGTCAATCCAAATCCATCGAAACTCCTTTTTGTATTATGAAACACTCAGCCTTGAACTCCTCCTAAAGGGGAGTCTTTGTGCTGTAGATGTCAGATAAAAACGGGGAATCTGGGAGTTAAAGGTCTTTTTTTTTTCCCCTCCACCATTCATCACCAGTGAATGGAACCGCCGGTCATAGATTATATTAATTAAAACTTTCCTGCCAGGTCTCTCATGCAGAAAGTTACTTTTCTATGACTTTGTCAATCACCGGAGGAGATGATGTCACGACGATGTGATCAAAGAAAGACTGATTCATTTAGACAGGCACAGGCGTCTAGGCCGTCAAGGCTAACTCACAGAATTACTCAAACGATTAAAAAGAGTGAGGCAAGAAACTGAAAAACGTGCTTCCTGTTTGTCAGCGTCTGCTGACAGTTTGGCCGCCTCTGAGGCTGCTGCGTGACCTGGAGGACTGGCTGGGGACGCAGGAGGCTCGACTGAAGCGGGAGAAGGACGCTGTCCTCGAGGCCGAAGACGCTGCTCAAATCACTGAAACCCTGCATCACTACCAGGTACTCAAAGTCATTAGAAAGCTTATTCTAACGGTCAGGATTTTATTTCAAATTGAAACACTGCACTTCAAAGATGTTTAGTGATGTAGCATCGTAAGTCGGATGATGTGCATTTCTTTTTTTTTTTTAAATTCACGTGATTATTTCCTTCTCAGGAGTTAAAAGTGGGCGTGGTCAACGGGCAGCTCCTCCTTGATTTCCTGTGCCAGTCTGGGCCTCAGGTGGTTGGACCGGATCATCATGCCCTCTTCTTTGAGTATACATCGTTTGCAGAGAACCTTGGCGCACTCAGACTGAAGTGGCTTCACGTTCAGAGGGAGCTGGAGAGCCAGGTGTGTACTACGTGGTTTAAAGCCAATGAGCTGCAGAATCTACAGTTACATGATCCAAGTTCATTCTTCATCTGAGCCTTCTGGTCTGACGTATCTATCAAAACAAATTTACAAGAGCATGTGTACAAACAGTTGCAGCAAAGTTTGCAACAAGGAGATATTATTTAAGTCTATTGTATTTTTTAACCCCTTTATTTAATTAATGTCAATTTACTCATCGCTGTTCTTTTTTTTTTTTGTTGCTATTGATAGTGTTTATTTGACCTGTTTTACTGGGTTTTTTTGGCTGCTGCAACGCCCAAATTTCCCCCTATTGGGGGATCAATAAAGTTTATCCTTAAATGCAATGTTGGGCTTGTTGTGAAAGAGAGCTGATCCAACACACATTCCCAAAAAAATAAAGTTCTCTGACCAATTCAAAGAGTCGAAGGGAAATCACCTTTTCTCTACCACGAAGGGCTCAAACATGATTATGTGTAGACAAAAATATCGGTTACAAGTTATGAACTTTGGAACCAGCCTGTGAAACCTCAAAGATAATTCTGTTTATGACAACAACAGTGGAAAAAACCTGCAGGACTCTTGAAAATAACTAAAACCACGCTCGAGTCACTGACTGTTTGTCTCCCTCGCCCTCAGAGTCGAGAAGCTGAACAGGTACATCACACGTGTGCAGACAGAGAACGGCGGTTACAGCATCTTAAGAAGTGGATAAGACGGCAGAGAAAGCAGCTCGATCGCTGGAAACAGCCGAGTGGTCAAAGTGTGGCGCGTGAGGCTCTGAAGGAGTCTGAGGTACAGTGACGGGAGGAAAAACAAATTGTCTGAATCATCTCGCTGATTTATTCGGTCTAATCCAAGACTGCTTTGTCTCGCAGGCTGTTATGAGCAGAGTGAAGAAAGTGACTGCAGCCCTGCTGACGCTGAAACTGACACGAGTGTGTGAGGAAAAGGATCAGGTTCACGCTTGTGATACAATCTTCTCTGATGAGACGGAGAGAGTTTGTGAGGATTGTGAGGATCTGGGTAAACAGGTAAAAAAAATTGACTTGTTTTGAAGGCAATGGTCTTTGAGTTGTTAAACAAGTCTCAGTAAAAAGTTACTGTCAGATACAGTGCGTGCGTCACCATGCATAGCAGGTACAATCCTCACGCGGGTGACCAGGTTCGACTCCGGCCTGTGGCCCATCTCCGGCATGTCTATCCCCAATTTCTAACTCTCTCCAAATAAAGCCATAAAAGCCTGAAATAAATCTTAAATGAAAAAAAAAGTTACTGTCACATATGTTTAAAAAGTCCTCTCAGTTTTAGTTTTTGTTACCATGATGCAATCTCCATTACCCAGTCCCTAAACACTACAGATCTTTAGTCACCCAAAAACTGCCATGAGTGAAAGAGAGAGAGGAGAATTCACAGCTCCGTTCAGCCACATTATACTGTGAGTGATAACTGAGACGACAGGTTTAAAGTAGGTCATTTCCCCATTATGTGGACAACTGAGGTCACTGTCCACACTGCACAAAATATGCAGATTCAGTTGTGCTATTTAGACAGTGTGCTGCAGTATTCAAAAACACAGAAGTAACTAAGAGTGAAAGCCCAGGACTTCTACTTTTATTGCTGTGGTTTAAAAAAAGGTTTAAAAATCGTTTGATTTTGTCTGTGCTGCATCAACGTTTAAAATCCTGCTGTCCTGTCATCCAATTTAAAAAACAAAATCAAATCACATCCTGTCTGTCTTTGTGCTCATTTGCAGGTTGAATCTGTGACTCCAGCTCTCCGACAGACTGTGGAGGAGTTGGGACGTTTCGAGGGCGATCTGAGGGAGGCGTCTCTGCACACCACTAGGGTGCGCTGTTTTCTGCAGCATCAGCGAGCTCCCCCGTTCTCCCTCGGGCAAGCAGAAGCCGACCGGGACGTCCTCCAGGTGAGAGTAAAAGCTCAGACTGTCATGTCACATAAAGGCCACGCTCTATCATAATAATAACTTGAGTGCTTTTTTGCCACTTGGACTCTCAGGCATGTTAACAAAAGTTATAAAGGCTTGACAGATTTAAGCTGCTGTTTAGAAATGCCAAAATGTATTTTTTTTTTCTGTTCCAGTTGTAATTGTATGAATTTGAAAGCCTGTCCATTTAGTTTTGACAGACTCAGTGAGTTACCAGCCTTCATGGTCTTCAAGTTCTCAGTATTTGACAGTCACTATACTTGCGATGTAGAAAAGTATGTTCACCTCTGAAGGAAAACGAATAAAAGGTTGATGGTTTTTTTTTTTTTTTTTTTTTTTCACAGCAACTTCAAGAAAAGGCCGAAAGAGAGGGAGAGATTTGGGCCTCCCTGGACAAATCCTATCAGGGTCTGGTGAAAAACCTCCATAATGGAACAGCTCAAGGTCTGGGCGATCAAATGGAAAGAGAGAGAAAAAGGTCAGTGGCATGAAGATAAAGCTTTCTGCAGAGTGGAAACTCTTTGAAAGTGCTCGACGGAAATACAAACAGACCTCTCAGAGTTTTAAAATAAAGATGACAATGACAGCTTTCAAAAATAAGACATTCAAATACAAATTGTTTTACAATATCCTCCATCCACCTCCGTGATCTCACTAAGGGAGGGTATACACACACACACACACACACACACACCAGCCCAGGACCACACCCCTTACTCTGACATCCCTCCCATACTGCCTAATATGTCCACAGGATCCTGTTCATGCACTGTGTATTTCAGCCTATGTGTGCAGTGTGAAGTTGAAGTCTTCTTCTGTACACACCATTTATCTGAATACACGCATGACTGAGTTTCACAGTAGCGATGTGTTGTGTTTGCATCAGGTGGAAGGAGGTGCTCCAGGATCTTAAAGGTGAGCATGTGAAGGCTGAGGAGACACTTTCCTTCTGGCGGGAGTACACTCAGCTCTCCGACCAGAGCTTCCTGAACCTGCAGGAACTGAAGACTCAGTGGGAGGAGCTTCTGTCAGCGTCCCCTCAACAGGACCCTCGGGCTGTGGTCCAGTCAGTGCAGGTGAGTTGGGTCTGCAGTCATGTGTGAGTGGGTAAACCAACATCATGAGGGTAATGACTTGAAGTTTCTCTCAGCTGTTTTCTAGTTGTTGCCACAAAATGGAAGCCCTATGTCAAACTATAGTCCATCCTTGTACGATGTGAAGATCAAACTATTTTAATAATTATGTGTTTTGATTAGCCTGCATGTGTAACAGTTTTAGATAAACACATTCAGACAGTGTATACATATGGACAGCATGTTTCCATCTGCTGACGTTGTGCAACAGTGAAGCCAAAACACCCTGCATCTTCCAGGTCTTCTGAAGGTTATGTAAAGTCAGACGATGTGATTGGTTGTTAAGTGAAAGCAAGATTAGGTTTTTTGATTTAAAAAAAAAACAAAAAAACACTTCAACATGTGCAGGACAAGATTTGCAAAAAAAACAAAACAAGACTTGCTGGTTTTTTCACTGTGGGCGCCAACATCCATAAAAACCAAACGTTCCTTACAGAAGCTTTAGGAAGGCAGAAGGATTTCTGAGTTGGGTGGTTGAATAGATTAGTTATTACATGTGGTGAATCTGACACAATGTGTTGTGATTGTGAGAATTTAATCCACTGGTGATTTGCACATGTGGCTGCTGATTCGACAATTTCTGAATTTAATGAACTCACAGCTGATTTAAGAAATGCACACATACAAACCAAACCAGTTTGAAAACATGATTACTTACTTCTTTTTAATGCAGCTTCCATCATTCCCGGCTTGACTCATCTCGTGCTCTGCTGATTCAGATACTATTTGCCTTGAATTCACTATTTTATTTTCAAAGAGCCTCGTCTCGTTTTCCTGGAAAAGAACTGCTTGCTCACATAATCAGAAATATCCGAGAGGGCCTTCTTTGTGGACGAACCCTTATTTCTCGTGTACTACTTGTGCCTAAAGTGACTCGATGGGACAGCATGTGATGTTTTGCACATTTGTTCTGAAAAACAAATTTTCAGGACTTCATTCACGTCATTTTTCCATTTCCATCATCTGCAAAAGTGGACCGAAAAGTGAGTCCAAACTAACCAGGAGCCACACGAAAATAAATCTGATGATGATTTTTTCTTGTGGCAAAAATAAAAAAACATTTTGGCAAAAATGATCAACAGTAATGAACACGCAGTTCAATTTAGTGTATTTCATGTTTAAAAAGAAAATAGAAAACGGTACATGAGATTATGAAAACGGTAAAAATGCTAAATGGACTTCTACTTGTGTAGCAATCTTTTCTTCTATTCTACCTATTTAGAAATGTATTGATTGTTATCTTTCATCAGTTTGTCAAACTGGCTTTTTCTTGTCTTTAATGGCAGAATATGCAGCAGGCTGCAGAAGATTTGCAAAGGGGCGTGAGCGATGTTCTCTCAGCTTCCAAGCCTGTAATCGGACGGATACAACCCGTAGCCGGGAATTTTATCCAATCAGAGACCAGACGGCTGTCACGTGACGTCCTGCTGATGAGCCAGGCAATTACAGGAAGAGAGAAACGCGTTCAGGTGAGGAAAACTGTTGAAAGCAGGAATGTTGCTTGAAGTCGTGATTTCTTTTTCTTGGTGCTTCACTTGAACTCATCTCTCAGGCGACTCAATCATGTTGATATTCAATCATTTTTATTAAACAGAAAGCAAATTCTATTAAAGATAAATACTTTGTGTTCAAACTTTAAAAATCAAGATTAAAAAAAAAGGGTTGGTTACATCTCTCTGTGTTTTTGCAGGACGATTTGGAGCAGCAGCAACTATTTCGTGCTCGACTGGACGCCTTTGAAAAACAGACGCAGGAAATTCAAGATAAACTGGACAAAGGCTCAAAAGACACAAATTCAGTGAAGGTTGGTACAGAATCTTTCTGACTTTGACTTACTTTACCTTTAATTTATGGCCCTTACAATTGAGTAAAAGTCTGGCATAGGTGTCATAACTCAAAAAACCCTTGTGCCTGATTTATTAAGAACACAATTAAAGAGTATTAAATTGCTCCAAACGATTGCACGTTGGTGGGTGGGTGTTGTACAGGTGATCTACTAAGAGAATTTAAAGGAACTATACGTGTTGTTTTGCTCAAATGACAGACCCAATCCTCACTGCGTGCCGTCACTCGATTAGACTTGATTAGAGTTTTAAGACATGCAAACCTTTAGTAAATTAGGCCCCTAAACACATCTTATACACGTTTAAGGTTAAGCATGAGTTACACTTTATGTGCCCCAATCAATAAATTAATTCACAGCTAGATATCAAAAGTCAGGTTTATGCTTTTCCCAACAGTGGATTACGAGTAGCTACAGTATGTCAGCATAGATTTAATGGCACCAATTTTCCATAATGAAGACAAATGTGCAAATATTTTGGGGTCAAGTGTCAAAGTCCAAGACTTCATGGTAACGTTATTCTTCCTGTTCATATTCACTGAACCCAAACATGGTGGTAGATGTAGTTCTTATCAAGCTGAGGTGTCCTGGGGTGAAAAACAAAAACTATTCGTGTCCCAAAATGAAACTGTATTTTTTTTTCTTGAATGTGTAGCAGGTTCTCTGTGAGCTCAGTGACCTGTTTGGACCGCTGGTTGACGTCAGAGAGATGAATGACTCTGTGAGCCTTAACAACAAGGAGACAGACAGACTGCACACGCTCAGCAGGCAATGGGTCGAAAGCCTGACTCACACATTTGACATGAACAGGTGAGAAAGTTCAGACACACAGAGAAAGAGTGCCATCATGATGTTGTTTGAATTATGCTCATTATGTCAATCATTTTATTTTGGCATGTTCAAAATCCTATCGTGTCCATGTTTTGTATAAACAAATTTTAAAGATAAGCACATTTGTAATGATGTGATGAATCAGGTTTTCCAGTACTAATGAGAGATTATACTTTTTTTCCCCAGAGAGCTGCAGGCTGAGCGTCAGCGCTCTCTGAGCTTTCAGGAGAAGTGTGAGAACCTGACGTCCGTCCAAAAGAAGCTTGAAGACGAGTTGATGTCTAAAACACCTCAAAGTTCCTCCAGTCTCCAGGAGATGCTGTCTGAACATCAGGTACAAAAATCACCCTTTTTAGATTCTCTTCATGTCTTTCCCTTGAACGCATCGGTTAATCAGCTCACGGGTGCCATATTTCTTTATGCCGTTTTGGTTTGCATTGCTGCAGGACTCAAGGGGCTTTTTGCTTGTTGCATCAGAGCAAACAGTAATAACATCAAACTCCAATGACTTAAACCTAAATGACACTTTATCTCATTGCTCTGTTGGTTTGAAGCAGAGTGAAGTTAGCAGCTGTCCTCACTTGTTTTGGGGAAACCCAGTGTTCATTTTCCAAGAGTTTTAAGAAGTAACTTACTGACGGTTTTCCCTCCAATACGTTATATTACACATCATAAACATTGTATATTTGATGATATTATATGTAAAATGTCACAAAGATGTCACAAAAAGGTTTATGGTTAATAAAACAGTCAGTGATGCCCTGTTCCAGTTGGTCCGTACGCAGGGAATAAAGAAGTTTAATGTCCGGTCATTAATCCCTTTTTACTGACTTTCACTGACGACCATGCAAAATGAACCAACGTGTTTTTATTGCATGTTAGAAAGCCTGTGTCCCTTCCTGATGCATGAACTCACAGTTCCCCTCAGTGCTCGGTGCTCACTGCGCCCTGCTGTTTACAAAAACAAATGCAGAATTAGAACCTAAAAAAAACAGCTCCTACAACATGTTAAACACATCACTGTGATTATTGCAACAGAATCAAGAAGTACCAGTGCCATCTGTTCGAAATAGTGCATCCTTCCTTTGCTTATTGTGAAAATCAGTATCACTCTACAATTAGTGATTATTTTGTCTCGTATGCGACTGTGATGTAAGTTTAGTTAAAGATAGGTTTTTTTTTAATCTCATTATTTTCTCTCACCTGCTGTTGTTTTTTTTATCTCCTGCAGAAGCTTGAGGTTGAGATGTGTAACGGACACCAGCTCCTGCAAAGTGTTCTCTGTCAGGCACTCGAGTCCCTGGAAACAGAAACAGAAGAGAAAAGGTGAGTAAGGATTTACATGAAATACTCCCAGTCCAACGCTCATGTAAATGTGCGTTTCACTCTGAGAGTCTGAAACACTCCATCCAGCTTGGGGACCGCGTCCGGCTCTCAGCCTTCCATAAGCTCTGTTTCAGTCATCCATCTTTTTTCTTTTCACAGACGATTTACATACATTTTTCAGTTTCAGTCTTCAGTAATATTTTTTACCCTGAGCAAACTAACAGGAATCACATCAGCTCTTTCTGGGTGTTGTGCTGCAGAGAATCTGTGAAATAATTCACAGCTCACCGTTGTCTGATCTTGTTGATTGGCAGTCTTGTATTAAATTTGAGGTTCGCTCATCATCACTTTCCTTTTTGCTGCTGTAACAATCACACACCCTGTGATGTCTGATTTCCACTTTGAATGTAAAAATGAATTGGGAAATCAATAAATAGATTCAAAGGTGTTAAGGTTCACATCTGTACTCTGAAGAATGAATCTCAATAATGTGGCAGCGCAAAGAGTTTGAAATTGAGGATGCATCACCATCTTTTAAATTGGAGGTGCGGAAGCATTTATGCTTCCCTGAGACAGGAAATGAAAGAGCTGAGTAAACAACAGATAAGACAAAAACTGTGTGCAAATATTACAAGAAGACGGGAAACTACACAAACAGCACAACCAACACGACGCAGCATTTAATGAGAAGCTCCAATCACCTCCTCTTGTTGAGATTTAAAAAAAAAAAAAACATTAAAAGACCAAACCACTAAAGTCTAAAGTCTCATTTTGTAAAATAAATCACGAGGGAATCATATCGTGACCATCCCGAGGTTAAACCCTGACGCACAATAAAAGGCGTTGTGTGCAGGTGTTTCCTGCCCTGGAACAGTTAGACGTCTCAATCCCTGATACTTCCTTAAATCTCTTCTTTTTTGTTTTTTTCTTTGCAGTCTTTGGAAAGCTTGAAAAGCTCTTAAAGAATCTGAAGGAAATATTATTTTCAAACCCCTGCTGGAACTGGTGCTCCAAGCTTTACGAGAGTCTTAAAGTCCCGCTGTTTCCATGTAGCAATTAGAAAGATCGATAGACTCCGAATGAACGATGACACATTTTTGTTTATTCACATGGAGTCTTTTATAAACTGGAGATCTTTGAATCTTTCCACTCGAACCACAGTTTGAGTTCCCAGTCATAGATACAATATTAACCCTTTGTGAGTGACTGAATAATGGGGATTTTTCTGCCTCTAATAAAAAAGTATTAAATGACCTGGTGGAGTACTTTACTTTTACTGGCAACATAAAACAGACAGGAGCAGGTGATGCTGTAGTACCCAAAATCAGTCTTTGTCTCTTGGACTCTTGCGTATGTGTGGTCTCGATTAGTCTCGTCTTGACTACAACACAAAGAGCATGATGCACTTTTTATTAGAATTTTCAAACAAATGAAGGTACATTAAAATCCCATCTATTGTGTGAGCGCCAGAAGTCTCATATAAAGGACTTTGTGACTTATTTTTAATGACAGAAAAGAGAAATAAGAACAAAGAATCCCCTTTAGCTGAATGATAAACTTAATAAGGCAGTAGAGGTCCTCTTGAGGATGGCTCCAAAAAATCAAGGAATCACATTAACTCCCATGTTAAAGAACTCATCCTAAGAGCAGAAGATGTTTACAGCCTGGTACATAAACGGTTTTGAAAAGCTTCATTTACTTTTGTAAAAACTGTACTGTGATAGCTGTATACGGCTAAAAGCTAGGAAGAGTCAGCATTTCCAATATGGCCACCGCCATTGTTGGGAATCAAAACACCTCTTCTGAAACCAAAGGGGGATGTAACTGAGATTACGTCCATGTTTTATACGGTCTATATTTTTTAGCACATTTTCCTACACTTGTCATTTGTCTTCTGTTTTTTAAACTCTAACAAAGTTTCGCCTCTTGCACAGATCTGAACTCATCGCTCGAGTGACTCGTATGAGGGAGAGCTGGTTCAGCACTGCGGCCCTGGCAGGCGAGCGCAGGTCCTCCATAAAAGAACAAGTGGGCAAATGGAGAATCTTTAACCGTGGCTCGAAAATGTTATGGAAACTGTTGAGGGACGTTGACCCCTTGCTGCCCCCTGCTGGACCAACTTTGTACACGCTGCATCCGCTAAAGAGCTGTACAGACGATTACCAGGTAGATAGGTTTGGGGTTGTGTTTTTGTGGTCAAATGAAATGCAAGAAAAGTTAAACAACAAACTCTTTGTCATCCTTCATCTTAAAGTGTGTCAAAGACGCTCTGGGTCTGCACTCCTCTGTGTACACCCAGACGACGGCGGCGGGCAGACAGCTATGCGACGCCATGAGAGACACAGAGAGTCAGAGCAGACTGCTGTCAGAGTTGCAGGCCATACAGGAGGCCTGGGAACGAATCACGTCACAGCTGGAGAAGAGACGAGACCTGGTCAGCACAACTCATCAGGTAAGAGTCCAAGAAGACGATCACATTCATCACTAAACATTAAATCTAATCTAATCTAATCATTAATCTAACAGCTCGCTCCATAGTTACCTAAAGGCTCCTTAAGTAAGACTTTTTACACAACATCAGTGCACACTGAAGTCAAGTATAGTCTGTTTACACTGTGATGGTGTAAGATATTTACATTCACCATTTGTACATATTTCATTTTGATGTTTTGGATCTATGTTTGGTTTTTTGTTTAAGTTTCTGGGGTTTTACTTCTTCTATGTTTATTGATTTTAAGCTGACAGAAACACAAAGACAGATCCCTTGAAAGATTAAACTCACCTGATTCTGATATCACATTTTCGACCATGTGATACAAGAGTCAAAGGGATACTTCACCCATTTACATGAAGCTGTGTATCATTAGAAACATGGTAGTAGTGTTGAATGGTCATGAATCCAGCCGTCATTTTGCCCTGAGACGAGAAAAAAATTTTTTTCTTTGCCTGGAAGTTTTCTTCATGTGATGCAAAAAGCGTCATATTGCATCACATGAAGAAAACTTCCAGGCAAAGAAAAACAAAAAAAAGCTTCATGCAAATTGATGAAGTATCCCTTTAAAGAAACCCAAATTACAAAACAGTATTAGAGTATTTTTGAATGACGATGATCGTCCCAGAGATCTACCTTTCTACGAGAGTAACCGTTTCAAGCAATTATTCCGACTAAACTTTATACTGCAGCGAAAACGTCAGATAACAGATATTATTATTATAAAATATCCTGAATTATTCTCGAGTCTCGAGTTTATTTGTTTGATACTGTGTGAAAATATCATCACTCCTCTGCAGATATGGGAGGTTGCAGAATCTTGTGAAAAATGCAGATTTCGTGTTTAGTGTTTGGAAAGCTTCAGACTGGCTGAAATGATTGCTTGTTTAGCAGAATTAACAAAAGAGCAGGAGGTGTCAGCTTTGCATGACCCATATACAGGACGCACACACACACACACACATACACACACACACACACACACTCAGGATCTGGTGTGTCGCCCTAGCAAAGGCCTCCAGCCAAGAGGGATCAAAGTGGAGCTTAAATCTAAGCATGATCCACATGTAGCGAGGGCTGCTTACCGGCGTCTGTTCTTTTCATTCCATCACTTTCCGAAACATCTCTTATGTACAATAAAGCCTTCAAGAAAACTTCAGAAATTCAAAAATACAATAATTACGAATGAGGTGAAATGAGACAAAACATGTTAATGTACTGAGGGAGCAAAAGAAGTCAGTGTTGTCTTGACTGTTATAGGACAGAAATTATGTTATAAATATTGAGTGGTTAAAGGTCACATATTGTGAAAAAATACTCTTGACCATGTTTTTTTTTGTTTACTATAATATCTGTCCCTCGTCTACAAAACCCTATTTATAAAAAAAAAAGTCCATCCTCTCCATCTTTTGCCTGCTCCAATTCTCAAAAAATGTGTCGTTTGGAGATTTTCCCTTCATGACATCACAAAGGGCAGTAACCCCTCCTCCAGGTGGGTGACACTCCCACAGCTTGGAGGGTGGTTCTGCCCTCCGAGTCTGCCTTTCTACTGTGAAAAATAGGGCGTGGTACAAGAAAGCCCCACCCCTTCCAGGTGGGCGTGGTCAGAAACAGCATATTTACATTTAAAGCTACAGATACAGAAACAGCCTGTTCTGAGCAGGGCTGAAATAATGGAGTTTATAGGCATGATCAAATACAGGACCAGAGTGGATTTAGAACAGGAAACTTCACACACATGTTTTGGGGAGCTCTAAGACTTATTTACACTTGTTGAGAAATCAGTTTAGCATGTGACCTTACTTCGGTTGGGGTATCTGTGTGTTATTGCCCAGGCATAGAGAGGTCAGGGAAAGTTGTGTTGACCCCTGTAAGCTGAACAGGATCCACCCCAGAGAAGGGAAATCCCTCTGAGCAACACGTAAAAAATCACACAGAGAGAGGCATCGATGCACAAAGTGGAACTGACAGCAAGAGACCAACCTGGTCATCAGATTACAGTTAATAAAATAAAGGATTATGTGAACACAAATGTGATCTTGCTGTGGTTATATTCCTCTTAACGTTTGCTTTTTTAGCCTGATTACTAAAACATCAACTCTGTTATCCTGTGTCCCTTTTTCCAAGAAGTATTTGAGTTCACAAAACATTCCTTTAAAGATTGATGTTTCTGGGAATATTTAATAAAGACGACCAGGGATTGTATTGCACAGTCCTGCCTTTTGCAAAGTTTTACAAACTCTATTAGAAAAAACACTGCATTGTCTGTTAGTCTTTTACTGCAAAGGTAACAAAACCACTTTTTTCCCTTTATTTTAATGCAAACTACCACTGTTAACATTCCTATTGTGACTACCTCACCCTAGACAGTTTTTGATTTAATGTTTAGGTATATGAGCAGTTTTTTTTTGTTTGTTTGGTTTTCTTTTTGGGGGGGGGGGGGGGGGGGGGGTTTAGTTTATGATTTTTTTTTGGTAGGTTTTTTTATTTTAATATAAATCACTTTAAATTTTTAAAGTGACTCCTGTAAAAATGCTTCTTTTGTATCTTCTCCTTTTTCTTTAGAAGTGGTCTCAGTGTCAGGAGGGGATGAGTGGCCTCATGTCTGACCTGGATGAGATGAAAAACAGGCTAACACAACCAGAGAGACCACAGGACCCAGAGGAGGAGAAACACATTCAGGTAATTACATTACCATGACTCTACAGTGTTCTTGTTCCTAAACACTGAGAAAGAAGAAACACTGACAGGAAGAAAATATTTTTTACTGCCTCTCTTAAATCTATCATGACGTCAGAGAGACCTTTATGAACGGCGTCCGTAATGAGTGAAAACAAATGAGTTATTTCTTCCTTCCTTTTGAGTCTTGATAGTTGTAGTGCTCACTGCCTCTCCTGGGTTAGATTACACGCGGTGCACTCCACAATGAACAATAGAAGAAAAAGTAAACACTGTTCTAAAATCATACTTTGATTGTCTGAAATAATTAGAAACAAACACATTGTTTGATTCTTTGCTATTCCAGACGATGTGTTTTATTCCAGGAGTCTTCCCCCTCCTTCAGTCCCCTCTTTTCTTTTCTTTGTTTAGTGCTCAGATGTAGTTTGTAGAGCGATAACTCAGCTCATAGCAACTGATGGTATCGACTAGTTTTCTAGGAAATAATACAAGATCTTGTTAAGGCTGCTTCTCACACCATTAATTTCATTTTTTTGTGCAGACCTTTAAAAACGCACCATTGCATCGACGAGAAAAATCAAAAGCGAAATCCAAAGACTCTTATCTTTTTATATAAATAATAACGGACTCACTAAGCCGTTATTATTTATTATTGATTATTGATTTATTGAATCCTGGTCTAGTCCATGTTGACTAAAGTGTCTGTTGTCAGAAAGCCAAAGAGACAGTCTCTTTGACTAACAGTGCTGCAGCTCACTGGGACACATTTTCTCCTGAAGCCAAAAAACATTGTTTAATAAGTTACTGAAACTCAAATTACTTCAACATTTACGAACTTGAATTTTCAGAAGAAATAATCACAGAGGACAAAGTTGTTTCTGGTTTTGGGTGGAAAGAAGAATATTGATCATTTCATACTGGTGATGTTATTAGGGGTGCTAAGGTGCTGTTTGAGCTCCGACAAAGCGCTCAGCCGGTCGCTGCACTGACCAAAGTTCCCTCCAACCTTTCCACTTTATCAAGCTCCGACCCCCATCCTCTACCACCAGAGCCCCCCCTGAGTTTACCCCCCTTTCCCTTATTTAATACCCCATGCTTTCACTCCCCTCCCCCTCTCTGCCCCCTCGACCCTCCCCCTGTCCTGTCCACAGCTCTTTAATCTGGACGGTCAGAGCGAGAAAGAGTTAGAGAAGCGTGTTCATGCTGCGGGTACATGGCTATCTGACTCAGTGTTTAAGCGTCTGTATATATGTGTGTGTGTGCGCGCGTGTGTGTATGTATGTGTGTGTGTGTTATGCAGGACACAGAACTCACTCTGCAGCGTTTGAGCAGTGGATTGAGGGAATTGACCACCATGAAGACGGACCTGTCGCAGTACGTCGCGGCCGCTGACTCGGCTCTGCTGGAGCAGCAGCTGGAACAACTCCACGGTCAATGGGAAGAGCTGTGCACGAAGGTGAGACCTCAGGAAACACACACACATACACACACTAACACACAGAGAGAACGAGACAGAGAGAGAGAGTTTGTTAAACTTTGTATGAGGCAGAGAGAGTGAGGTTTCAGAGGCTGCAGGTGGAGAGGAAGGGAGGGAGGGGGCGAGAAGGAGGGAAAAGTTGCTACCAGTGGTGTCTTGGTGGTGACCAGCAGCACAAAGCCTCTGCACCACTGGGTTGAAACACACACACACACACACACATACACACACAGGCACGCACACACACACACTCATTTGGTTGAGAAAAGAGCCACCATGTGCAGCTTCATGGAGGGAAAATTACAAAATTCAAACTCAAATCCTATCAGTTCAGTTTCATGTTTTGGGGATGTTTGAGTGCAGAACAGTGCATGCTGTTTTTTGTTCTCCAATCCATTTTTAAATTGGAGTTTTTTCTTCTGCTTATATGAGCCGTTTGAAGTCGGTTCAAATCTCTTACAAATCACTCCACAGCTTATCACTTTCAAACCAGCCTAACTGAGCAGCAGGCTGTTAATTCTGTTACTTAATTATCGCGGGGGAAAAAAAAGCTTGACTGTACGTAGACAGGCTCAAATTCCTTCCTCAGTCTTTTTGGCTTAAACACAAATGCACTGTTGTTCTGGGGAAACCAGCAGTAATGACGTGCCTTTGACATTTTCATCAGGGTTTTAACGATCATTTTCAGAAATGCTAATTGGATCCCAAGTAGCGCTGTCTGTCTGCCTCCACCTGCTCCTGTGTTGGCAGCAGACACAGGTGCAGCAACAGCAGCCACTGTGTCCAATCATCAGCTTTTCTACTGATGCATGGAGTCAAATGGAGAATATGTGAAGCTTCTGTTTGAAGTTGTCTTAGTTACTGTATTTGTAAAACTGTGTTGTTTTTTTTACAGCTTAGTTTGATTTGTGTTTAAGTACAAACTATGGAAGCCCTGAGCGGACCTGCATCCATTTGCTCCATTTTTCCTGTCGTAATGAGTTAATGTCAGCTGTTTTCTCAACATCTGGACTTAACAGACCGAACTGACTGGATGCAAACCCGCTTAGGGCTTCTCCGAAAAATAAAAAAAATAGAACATGAGGCATATGACATGTAGGACTTCTAGATAACGTGAAGAATAAGAAACATCTCTGAGTGTAAAGAAAAAATATCTTCAAAGGCATCTGTGTTGTTTTCCAGTTTATTATCGTACGACTCCGGCTGCGTATATAATGTAGTCTGAGACAGCACCCACTTATTTCAGCTGCTGCATCACACAAGACTCTTCATCCCTATTATTTATTCCTGACGTGGCCGGAGGGCAGCTCGCTCTGCGGAGCTAACAGGTTGTAGGTGGGGGAAGCCACTGGAATGGGTGGGATGAGCAGATGGCCTGGCTGGGCTAAAGGGGGTTCAGGGGACAGGCTCTATTGTTTCCAGGAGAAGCACAAAGTCCTCGCAGGGTGGCAGCAGCTCACAATGCTCCCCTACATTCTCCAGAGTTAACAAAGCTCCTGCAGTGTTAGTACATTAAAACTAAAACAGGCCTCATTTAAATCAAATAAATGCCTGTGCACAGTAAAATATAGCTGGAACATGCCCCAGGGCCGGCTAAGCCCTCTAACCTCAAAAGATCATCAGCCCACCCCCCCTTGTCAACCATGTAATGGGCTGTTTTCATGGCATTAAGCTGTCATTAGGAAAATGGACCTTGTTAATTTTACCAAACTGCCTCCGGGTGTCCCCTCAGGGGTTTCTCCCCTTTTTTGGTGTATTGCTTGAGTTTGCTGGAGGTTTAAATGGTTGTGTTGTGTTTCATCACTGTGATAAATACTTCAGATTCACGTCTGCTCCGTCTCATCTGTGGTATCAGACGATGCGTGTTTGAACTACAGGCTTTAAAAGCTTTACAGCTCTCCTTCAGTATTGTTCGAGGCTGCTTGCTCCGAGCTCACGTCCACTGACTGTACGTTCATGTTCAGTAGAATTAGGTCACAGTCTCTTGGATACATACCAGGACGTATTACAATAAAGAACCCTGTTTCAGTGTGGAGGGGCGTTTGGCAGCACATGTTAAACAGTGGAGAGCTTTTGTGTGCAGTTGTTGCCTTTACATGTCAAAGAGAAAGTAACTTAGTACTGAAAGACTTAAATACTTCTGTCTCACTCCGGTAAAGTTTTGTTTCAACATTTTGGACTGTACTTTTATTTTCTGCCTTCTTACCACGTAGAAACAATCCATTACAGACAACAATACATGTTATTGGGGCGTCGGTGTTCTCGTGGTTTTTATTCTGCGCTCCCCTTGTGCCGACTGCCCGGGTTAGACTCCAGCCTGTGACTCCTTCGCTGCATGTCACTCCCCACTCTCTCTCCCCCAGATTTCCGACTCTACCCACTGACCCGTCTCTCAAATAAGAGCATTAAAAGCTCATAAATTGAGTTTATTTCCTCTAAAAAAAACGAGTGTGCCGTATATAAAGTTAATATAAAACAGAAGGTAGAAAACAAAAAGAAATCAAGGAAAGAATAAAGAAAAACATTGTTCATGTAAACATACTTATACCCACATACTGTATGTACATGTGCTTCTGCATAAACAAGCTATGAACCCTCCTCTATGTGGAAACAGCCCCGATCTGTTCTTTCACTTGTATAATTGACAACCAATTACTAAAACTAGCTTGAAAGTGGATTTCAGTTGTGCAACATTAAACCAATTTAAAACCTGTTAACTCCATTAAAAACACAACTTGATGTTGAGATGTAGATAAAGAACTGAAAGTGGTCTAGTTGTTCAGCACATGAAAGCATTTCTTAAAAGTTTCTGTGAACCTGCGAACAAACACAAATGTCTCAGCTATAAACGCCATCAAGACCATCCGATTGATTATTGCATCGCTGCCACAGTGAAGGTGTCAGAAGAGGTGATAAACAGCATGTTGTATCCTAAAGATTTACCTTGATATCATTTGACATTTAGAGTAAAGACTTCTTACACACACAGGAAGGGGTTGTCAGTGAGATGAGACCAACAGAAAAAGGTTCCTCACAGTAGCTATAACTCAAAGTACAAGTCACATAATGTTTCTTGATGTTGCACTTAACTAAATATGTGAGCTCTGGTGACATTTGTCTGATTGCTGTAAAAAACACTCAAGTGCTTTTTTTTTCTTTTTTCCCCCCCCGACATCCTGACTCTTCTAAGGTGTCTTTGCGCCGGCAAGAAATTGCAGACCGTCTCAACGCCTGGACCATCTTCAACGACAAGAACAAAGAGTTCTGTGATTGGCTGACTCAGATGGAGAACAAAGTGTGTCACAGCGCAGACCTGAGCATCGAGGAGATGGTGGAGAAACTGAAGAAGGTTAGAAAATATTTTTGTCTCTACGCACAAACACATGGAAGAACAGAACGTTTTTTGTATTTTAGGATCAACATGACTTCAAATGACAGCTGGATTAGAGCACATGTTGTCCATTATTTTACTGTTTTGCCCCTGTATGCACTTAAATATGGGATATGCCATATACACATTTCCTTCTGAAGTTATTTCCTGTAATTCCCACCATCAACCCTTGATTCCTGGATTGAACGTGACTTATGCAGGTTATCATGTATACATGAGCAACATGGATTATATTCATAACAGATGGTGGTCTTATTCAATGGTGTAATGTCTCGTTTCCACAGGACTGCATGGAAGAAATCAACCTGTTCAGTGAGAATAAAAGCCACCTGAAGCAGCTCGGGGAGCAGCTGCTATTAGCCAGCGACGAGGCCAAGCAGTCGCAGGTCCACAGTTCTCTGCAGGAGGTCAACCAGCGCTGGCACCACCTCTTTCACCACATCGAAGCCAGGTGAGAGCTGCCACAGCTGGCACAGAAGCTGTAAGCTTTTAGTGAAATGAAGGAAGCCGTTACCAGCTCCTTCATCTGTGGGTGTTTATACTGATTAAACATTTAGAGGTGACTCAACCAGAAAGCAAACAGATTGAAGGGTTTTTTTTTGTTTGCCGAGAAGGTTACCCAGTTCAGCTGTCATCTACACACTGAATTGTCTCCCATAATTAGCCCGCTGCACAAGCACCTTTTACGACAAACCCACTCTGCATTAACGAGCATTATTATGAACGCAAAGGCTTTAACAAGGAGCCCGTAATTAAACAATTGCTCGAATGTGAACCCATCCACCTGCTGTTGTGTTGTATTGCTCTGCAGCTGTCAGGAGTACATGCCTTCTAATGTACAGACTGTAGACCCCCCCCCCCCCCCCCTCCCCGGCAGATGGACAGTCCCGTGGTAGAGCAGGAGATGCAGACTTCCCTCCTTAACCATCAAAAAAACAGGAGATGTACTTAAGTCTCAGACAGTGCCATATGTCCTCATGTGGACAATGACTCCACCCCTCCCTTTTCCTACCCTATCACATTGTGGGATGACGTGACAGAAAGGGGGAGGGGCCGTGTCTGTCGGCATGCATTAATCGCTGGTTCTCAAAGTGGGGCCCTCTTAAATAAAGAATGAACAGGTTTTAGACGGGATGATCCCAAACAGGGCGCTGACTGAAGCACGAAGGAAGAGCATTTATTTCAACTCATTATATCTACTAAAACAACTTCCATTCAAAGGTGTTATATTAAGGAGCCGGTTTAGCTCGGTCGATAGAGCGGGTTCCTCATGAGCAGAGGATACTGTTCTCTTCATAGTGGATCACCAACTCTGTGGTGCATGTCATTCCCCACTCTCTCTATTTATCCACAACTCATGTCTCGCTTAATTTCTCTTTAAAGATTGTCTCTAAAATAAAAAAAATAAAATACACGTATCCAAACTTTATTCTTTAAGGATTAAAAAGAATCTCATGGTCGAAACTTTGAGTTGCTCACTCGAGAAAATGTGTTATTTTTAAATGTTGACAAAGCAGCCTGTTGCAACACAGCCGAGCTGAGTTTAGCTCAAGTCTCGGGCAAGGTAGACAGCCAATTCAAGTTTCAGATTGCCACGTCACCCCCGGACACCTCTGGAGATTCACCTGGATGTGAGCCTTAGTAGCTAAGTGAAGGGCAGAGTTTAACTCATCTTTTATAATTAATGGAAACAGCCTCTTGCTGATGCTTGAAAAGGTGATGGTCAATAGTAAAATATAAACCTCTAACTACATAATATAGCTGAAGATCCTGCCAAAGCAACAGCTGGAGTAATATTTTTTAAATAAAACTTATTTTTGATTGGAAGTTAATATGAAACCAGGGATCAGTAAAGCCCTTTCTTTCCCTTTTCTCTGTAAAAAAATAAATAAATGCCTGAAAACACGATAACTCTGTTTCATGTGCACTTGTACCACACTTACTGTAGGGAAGAAATGGCAGCTTCTGTTAGTACGACCAAACATCTCAGAGGAACTCTGTCCTTAGTTTACAACAACGTCACATTTAATGTGATGCATGTTAAATGTGCACTCTATAATTCATGGTGCCACCTCTGAGAGACAAAGCCTGATTATTTTTGCAATAGTAAAAAACACTTGTACAGTAAAGAGCTGCAGGATTACAGAGACAGGAGGAAATGTCAGTTGGAGTTAAGGCGTCTTGGTAACTTGGCGCCCCTCCTGCGGTCTGCTGTACTTCGTTAACTTGGCCCTTCAACCATTTATCTGAACTCATCCTACAGCTCCTTTCTGCTCTCTTTTTCTCCATCCATTCTGCTCCTGTACCCTGCCCCTCTTCCAGGACCCCTGACCGTGTTTTGTGTCTTTGTCGGGCCTCCACATGAAGCTGCTGGTCTTTGTTAGGCTGTCAGAGGTGAAAAGAGAGGGAGAGACAATTTAGTGGGCGAGGATGTTTGTCTCTGCAGAGGGGACGAGTATTCTCTGGACAGTATGATACACTGACTCGCTTGTGTTTTCATTACACGACCATAAACATGAAGACACATTAATGACACACAAAACATCTCCTGACTGCACACTGTACATTATTCCTGAGCTCTATAGGGTTTGGAATCAATGAGTCCTTTTCACGTTAATCTGGCACCTGTGCCTTTGTACAAATTCTCACAACGAACAGTTTTTAGTGCACTTTTTAATAAAAGTCTTCTTGATTTATTTACATAGATCAGAATCAAAATAGCTTTTTTTAAAATAGCGTAAAGCTAGCTTACAGTCATAAATGTTGTGATCTGACATTTTCAGAAGGATGACCATGGTGTAATGCTTATATTCAGGTCTTTGCGTTTTGTTCATAGTTTGGTCAGAGCTTTGAATTCATTATAGTCTTTTTGATTTGATTTTAAGTTTTATTAAATTTGAGATGGAAGTCTCAACTCATCACGCGTTCTATTATTAAACCTTACTCTTAAAACTTAATATTTGTTCCTACAAAGCCATTTTCGTCATGCATTGTTTGCATAAACTTCAGTTCTCATTTCTGTTTGAACACGTTAGCAAATGTTAGCATGCTAAGGCGCTAAAGGCCAGATTGAAACTCTTGTATTTTTTTGTCTGCTAAGCTAAACGTGAGCATGTTGTTAGTCATTGTTTACATGTCGATTAACTGATGCTTAATTTGAAATGGACTCGGATTTGTATAGAGTTTTTTTCAAGTCTTCTGTACGGTGGCTGACAAAGTCAACAGGCGTCTAACTGTCCTCAAACCCAGATTCACAAAATCTAAAACAAATGCAATGACTGAAACCCAAAGAAACGGGCTGAAAATAGACACACATTCATGGAAGTGCTCGCGGGCTGTCGAGGCCCCTCAGTGGAGCGTTTGTACCTCTTTGTCATGAGGATAACTTTTTCCAAGACTGTACAAGAACTCATGAAAGCTAAAGTGACTCTCTAAAGGACTTCATCCAAAAAGACAAATATTCAATTCTCTGAATGGATTCAACACGAACTAGAACTCGTGATAAAAGCTCTAAAAGGACTCTCACAATTGCGCACACTCTACTTCTCTATAGTCGACCAGCATCCGGCATCTGTTGCGACCCTTTTATGCTTTCTTTTAGCCTGCCGCTAACACTCGCAGCTGTTTGTAGTGCTTATTGTTTTGGTGGAGAGCCTCCCTCTCTCAGCTCCGACAGGCCCTGCTGGACCTCGACAGGAGAGGAAGGATCAAATGTGGAAATTAACTCAAACTCCCTGATGGGGCACACTTCAGGCTTTTAAGCCTCCAAAGAGAGCTTTTATTGTCCCAAGCGTTGCTATGACACCAGTCAGTGTGTTGAGGGGGGGGCTGTGTGTGTGTGTGTGTGTGTGGGCCGCCACAAAAGGGTCAGTTGCCATGGTGAAGTTGGACGTAGTAGTGTAAGATACCTGAGAGCATTGTAGGTTAGTGAATAGTTTGACTTTCTTTCCTCTTTTAACCACTTCAATTCTTACAGATTTTTTTTTGGATCTCTTTCTCTCCATCTTTATTTCCTCTCTTAAGGTCTTCCTTTCTTTCTTTCTTTCTTTCTTTCTTTCTTTCTTTCTTTCTTTCTCTCTTTCTTTCTCTCTTTCTTTCTTTCTTTCTTTCTTTCTTTCTTTCTTTCTTTCTCTCTTTCTTTCTTTCTTTCTTTCTTTCTCTGCAGCTTTGTCTTTTTCTGATTGGTCATCTTTCTGCCTGTCTTTTATCTCTTTCTCTGGCTTGTTTTGCTTTTCCTCATGTTGTCCATCTTAGTTTTTTCTCTCAACTTTTGTGTTTGCACTTGTCATTTTTTTCTCTGACTTTGTTTTTGTTTTTGTTTTTTTAGATGAACATGTTTTTTTTGTTTGCAATCATTTATCAGGGACCAGAAACCAAAACAAAACAACAACAAAAACACACCAGCCTTGTACAAAGAAGAACTTCTCTGTTTAATTCGACCTCTAGCTTTTCTGCCACTTCATATTCTTTGTGCTGTGAAAAAAATATTTAATATTTGATTTGTTCATTTCCAAATTGCTAAAAGATACGTTTGTGAAAACCTGCAGCTGCAGTGAATGGGTCTCAAACCGACTTGTTTCAATGTTGTTCCACGCAACTTATTGAACAAATTTGAAGCTGATTTTATTTACTGATTATCGACGATGGGTAATACGATGTTTAAAACAGTGTGTGTGTGTATGTGTGTGTCGTGTGTGCTCAGGGTGAAGAAGCTGAAGGAGACTCTGGTGACGATGCAGCAATTAGATAAGAACATGAGTAACATCCGCTCGTGGCTTTCACGCATCGAGTCCGAGCTGTCCCGACCAATCACCTACAGCGTGTGCCACCACCAGGAGATCCAGAAGAGGCTGGCTGAGCAGCAGGTGCACACAACACACACGAAGACAGATACACACGAGAATTGAACATTGCTCCATTTATACTCATGAGGTTTCCTCTCCTATCTTCTGTCTCACCTTTCAGTTTGACTCCTCTTTTTATCTTGTGATATTTCCCCTCGTTGCTCTGTTTTCTTTCTTCCCACCTGTTTTTCCAGTTCACTGTCACTCCCTTCCACTCTTTGTCTCTCTCTATGATTAATAATTCATACGTGCGCTTTGTTTAATTTCGGGAGAGGCAGTCCTCTGTCTGTGGACTGATGCTTCACTGGCTATGAGCCTTATACAATGTCTGTCCTCACGTCTGTCCGTGCGTCCGTCCAGGAGCTGCAGAGGGACATCGAGCAGCACACGGAGGGCGTAGCGTCCGTGCTCAACCTGTGCGACGTCCTGCTGCGGGATGAAGACGCTGCCGGTGGCACCGAGGCGGAGAGCGACTCCCTGCAGGAGACCAGCCGCAGCTTGGACCAGCGCTGGAGGACCATCTGTGCCCTGGCTCTGGAGAGGAGGCTCAAGTAGGAACACTTAAACATGTCCTGAATTTATGGTTCACATACCTTTAATGCACCAGCAGTGCAGGCTGTCATCTAAAAATGCTCCTCTGACGTTACCAAACACGAGAACTAAGTCCACGACTTTTCAAACTCATACTTTTATTGTCTATTGAAGAAATGTGTTCGTCCTTATTTAACCTAATATTACCATTTATGATTAATAAATCTCAAAAGTCTGAACAAAATGATTGAACCCATACACGTGTACATTGTAACTAAAGGATAGACTGGCTGTGTCTGCTCACCACTTTGATGCTAACAGATGAAGCTAAAGCTAGTTATCAGATACACTCAGATTTAAAGGTGCACATTTAGCATGGATTGGATTGGACTACATGTCAGGAATGAACCCAGGTATTGTGTAAAACATGAAGAAGAGCAGAGGTAGTCACTACATGTCATGGCGGCTGTAGTTCATCATGATGAGACTGTTTACTCTATCTGTATGTGTGATGCTTCTTTGTAGGATTGAGGAGACGTGGGGCCTCTGGTGTAAGTTCCTTGATGACTATTCACGGTTTGAGGATTGGCTCAAGATGGCCGAGCGTACCGCTGCCAGCCCCAACTCTGCAGACGTTCTTTATACTGTCGCCAAGGAGGAGCTCAAGAAGTTTGAGGTCAGATTGGAGGTCGGGAGACGGCTCAGACATGAGTGTTTTGTTTAGTTTCGAGAGGGGAACATTTTGTAATTGCTTCACATTCAATTTATTTATTACTTATTATTGGCACATTGGACAGTTTTCCATGTCCCGCGTTTCATGATTCTATGTTGCTGAGTTTAGAGGGATTATGAATTCAACAGAATGTTTCTCCATTTGTTTTTTTAAAACACAAACAATGGAAAAACCCCTGTTCCAAGTTTAGGGACATTGGTTTCCACTTACCTAAAAAAATGTGTGTAGCTCATTTTTACTCAAAAAGAAAATTCAAAAGTGATGCATGAACAGGAGCTTTTTTTTTTTTTACTTTTTTACCTTTTTTACAGCAATGCTGTAATTCCTCTCTTTCCCTCTTCTATTATTTAGGGTTTCCAAAGGCAGGTTCACGAGCGGCTGACCCAGCTAGAACTGGTGAACAACCAGTACCGCCGCCTGGCCAGAGAGAACCGCACTGATCGAGCCAGCCACCTCAAAGCCATGGTCCACGAGGGCAACCGACGCTGGGACACACTGCACCGCCGAGTGGCCTCCATCCTCCGCAGACTCAAGGTACGAAAGAGGACAGACAGAGCGCGGCTGTTTCACATTTACTAATGTTAACTATGACATCCCGTGCACATCCTGGGACTTAACGTCTGGTGTTATTATTCCAGTTTTCTTGACACAAAACAGAAACACATTCAAGTCCAATAAACTTTCAAAATAAAACTCAAAATACTTAAAAAAATGTCTTCCCTGTTTTTCAATTCACGTCAATTTTTCTTCCCCTTGTCTGACAGTATTTCACCAGCCAGAGGGAGGACTTTGAAGGCACCAGAGAGAGCATGCTGGTGTGGCTGACCGAGCTGGACCTTCAGCTCACAAACGTCGAACACTTTTCAGAGAGCGACGTTCATCAAAAGATCCAGCAGCTCAACGTGAGGACACAATTAAAACCACACAGCGGCTCGTGTTCGCCGTTTGGGGAAACATCTCTCCTCATGTCCTCTTCCTGAACACACACATTTTTGATAACTAATGAGGAGAGAAAAAAAATACTCCAACCCCCGACCCAATCTTGAGTGACTTTTTGAAAGGTTCTCGTTGAGTCTTCTGTCAAAGAAACGTTTGCCCGGCATGTTTGGTTCACATTCTTCTCTGTTTATGCTCATCCAACCGTGCCGCCGTCTCCCTGCAGAGTTTCCAGAAGGAGATCACTCTGAACACGGAGCGTATTGACGGACTGATCGTGTTTGGAGAGGGTCTGATCCAGAAGAGCTCACCACAGGATGCTGCGCTGATAGAGGACGAGCTGGAGGAGCTTCACTCGTACTGCCAGGAGGTTTTCAGCAGACTGGTCCGCTTCCACCAGCGCCTCAGCCAACCCCCGGTGAGCTGGAGCGTACGCACACACACACACACACACACACACACACACACACACACACACACACACACACACACACACACACACACACACACACACACACACACACATACACGCTGACAGCACTCCTCTTGGGGCGTCCTTCACACCTCTTCATGTCTGGAGGAGTACTTTGAAACTTCCTGCCCCGTGTCCGAATTTTAAAATCAATATGTAAATGATGAGCATGATCTTTTTTTCCTCTGTTTTTGACTTTTATTTCCACAGCCGGCATTACTGCTGTAGAACTCAAAATGGATCTTGGTCTCAAGACTTTTTGAAGGCCTCGGACTAGAAAGCATTTTTACTCCGTCTCGTCTCGGTCTCAACAAAGGTCGTTCTTCTCTCCAGGTAATCCACGAAGAGCCCGAGCTCTCCAGTACCACGTTTTCGTTGGAGTCCAGCTTGGAGCTGATTGGCCGACCGTGGCTGGGGCGGAGTCTGGGAAGCTTCCCGGCCACGCCGACTCACCTGCTGGCCTGTCCACAAGAACGTTCAGGGCGAGAGACACCGGTGAGCGTGGACTCCCTGCCGCTGGAGTGGGACCACACGGGAGACGTGGGAGGGTCATCATCACATGAGGATGAGGAGGAGGAGGAGGAGGAAGAAGACCAGGAGGATGGGAGAACTTACTTCAGCGCACTTTCAGGTAGATTTACAGTGAAGCGTTTGCAGGCTTCTTGTTTTTCTTTGTTTTTCATGTCAAAATCATCAAATCAAGGCACCAGAATCCAGTCACTGTGAAAACGTTAGTTATTGTGATCATTTAACAGATATGTCAATCCATGAATGGAAAAAGAAAACCCTAAAGAGTACAAAATCCAGCCTCGGCATGAAATACAGACCCGTGGTCCTCCAGCTGAAATACAAGCAGAGCTTTTGAGTCCCTTTAAAAACTTCCTGAGTGTCTTTAAAATGTTCTGCAGTTTGAAGGATAACCACAATTACTTTTCTAACCATAGAACAAAATCTACTTATTATCCATTTCAAACACTCAATCAGTAACATTCAAACAACTTTGAACCCCCTACCCTTCCAGAAGTGGATTTGATGGAGAGCCTGGAGGAGTTTTTCGAGGCCCAGGAGGCCCTTCGAGCCTCCTCACTGGGTAGGCAACAAGACAGATCATCACTCCAACTCTGGGAAATGAATCTTTCTGAAACACTTTCCAGCAGCTCGTGTATCACTCGACATGATGTTGCCTCTTTTCTGCACCGGTGGTCTGCACACGCCTTTAATGCCAAAGCAAACCTTTGCTTCTCTTCTCTTTCTTCGACACATTTCAGTTCAACAGGGTCTGCATTGTAAAAACGAACTCTAATTGGAAAAAGTGAAGGTCAGAGTTAAAGGTCAGAGTTAAAGGTTAGAAATCTCTAGAATGTCAAATCCTCGATCGGACTCTATTGTATTTCATTAGTGTGGGGTTTTATCCTTCGAGTTGAGTAAAATATTTTCTTGCATGTGCCTCTCTTCTCAAACTTTCTGAGGATCTGTTTCATTTTCCCACAAACACAGAATTTGCAGTCTGTCATATTGTTGTCTTTTCCCCGGACTAATCCACTCTGTTGTGTTCAAATCCGCCTCTTCCTAAGTAACCTTTCATCCTTTTTTTATTCCACTCTCTCTTCATCAATTTATTCCACCTCATTTTCTTCAGTTAGGTGCCCTCCTAGTGACCTTCTGCTTTTTGATTTTGTCATGACCACCAAACACACCTCACTTCCACAGACATGATCACACATCTATACTTGCTTCAACATCATGTCACTCTTTGTGTCACAATCTGCACAGAACAAAGGAAATGTGTCTGCACCAAACTGCAAACTGAACACCATTAAATAAGCTTTTCATTCAAAGGGTGTACGAGTTGATTTTGCAGATTCCCTCTGCAGCTCGCCCCTGCTTTAATCTCAGCACCATGATCTCTCTCTTTCCTGTTGCTGAAGCATGAAATATGGCATCAAATTATCTCACAGATAAAAAGCTGCTCTGTTCCTGGGACTGCTGGTTCATGCTTTGGTGGACAGACTTTTGGCCTTAAAGTGTGTAAAGGGTTTTCATCACTGATCCCCGCTTGGGAACTTCAAGCAACCTGTAACATGCTATTTCCTGTAGAAATAACAACATCATATTTTAATCTTAACGTTTACATGTTGCAAGTACAGTAAACATACATTGTAATTAGCAAAAGCTTTTTTAAAGGTCACATATTATCCTTATTTTTTACAAGTTTTTAAAAGTCTCAGAGCTCCCCTGAACATGTCTGTGAAGTTTCTTGTTGTAAATTCACTCTGATCCTGTATTTGATCAGGCCTATGAACCGCTCTATTATAGCCCTGCTCAGAACAGGCTGATTCTGTGTCTGTAGCTTTAAATATGTAAATAAGCTGTGTCTGACCATGCCCCCTTGAGTAGGGATTGGGTGGCTTTGCTTTTCTCGTTCCATGCCCAATTGTTTACAGAGAGAATGCAGACTCAAACAGCTCCCAGTGGTCACCCATCTGGGGGAGGTGTTACTGCCCTTTGTGATGTCATGAAGGGAAAGTCTCCAAACGGCCTGTTTGAGCACACATTTTCTAAAAAGTGGAGCAGGCAGAAGATGGAGAGGATGGACTTTTCTCATTATTGGTGGTGTTTGTAGACAGACTAGAGACACGTTAGGTGAAGTGTATTTTCCATAATATGTGACCTATAAACTTTTGTGTGACATATCTCTGTTTAGGGTGCATTTGCAATCTTAACTTTAATTAATGTAATCGATCTTGGAAGACGTTGAGGGTGTTTGGCTTTCACTCTCGGGGTTAAAGTATTTTTTGTCTGTTCATTTGTTAAAGTTTGCAGCGGGTCCATGTCCACACTCGAGTCTCCAAGATGGCGCTCACAGGGAGATGCCGAAACACAACCTCTCCAGCTGGACTCAGAGGGCCACAGCGAGACTCCGCTCACCCTCACCAGCACGCCGCTGAAGCCAGGCTATGTAAGTTACCAAAAAGTAAAATGTACTGTTTTGCAGTTTCAGCCGTCAGTACTAACTCCGTGTTTGCTGCGTGTCCAGTTGCGTCTCATGTCTCAGTGCAGCGGCAGCATCGAGAACATTAAACGAGTGTCACTGATCCTGGATGACGAGGAGCAGCCGGAGGTGCTCGGACTAACGGGACTGACTTCCTCAGACAAACAGTCAGGTGAGAATCTTTGTGTTACATATATTCACGAGATTTATGAAATGAAATGTGTAACATATGGATTCAAACGGCTTTTGGAGGGAACTGAAAAAAGTCTGTTAACAAGTTATCATTGCCTCAGAGTCAAATGCCGTAGCCTCTTTTATTTTCTGCCATTCTCATGGTCTTATTGACCTTATATGGGCATACAAAGTCTGACATCAATGAGACTACCCACAACATTAGCATCACAAACAAAAAGCTTAATAATTTTATAAAAGAGAAGGGAGGGGGGGTGTTTAATGTTTCTTAATTGTTTGTGTTAATAAGAAATGGTTCAGTATTTGTGTGTAAAAAGAAATGCGTCATCATCATTACATATTATATCATTATATTCAGGATGGATTATGTTTTCGTTAACCGTCACGGGTCCCTGACGTGTATCAAAATAATCATGAGGGAATGTTTTTGACCTCGTTCAGGTGTGATTGAACGCTGGGAGCTGCTAAAGGCTCAGTCCAGGAGCGACCTGCACGCTGACTCTCGGGAGTCCCCACAGTTTACATCCGACCTCGATGACATCACTTCCTGGTTGGAGAGTGTGATCCCACATTTAGAGCGTCTGCAGCAGTCTGAGCCAGCGGTCAGTATAGAGGAGATGTCAGCCAGAGCCAAAGAACTGAAGGTGAGATACAAGACGAAACGTAAAGGTGTGATTGTGAGTATTTCCTTTTTTATTTTGTGCTGAGAGACGTTGGGATGTTTCTCGCAGGAGATGCAGAAGACGTTTACACACTACAAGTCCATCATGCTGTCTGTGAACCTGCAAGCTCAGGAAGATCCAGAACTTAAGGAGAGACTGGCTGCCATGAACAGAGAGTGGAGTCAAGCGTGTACGGGTCTGCAGCAGTGGGATACCAGTCTGAGGAAGACACTGATGCAAAGCCAGGTGAGAAGATCATAAATAGATGAATTCCTATCTCAGTGCAGTTACAAGTAATCCATTGTATCTACATGTATTCTAAGTACTGGTGTTTTCACTAATGACACAACGTTGATTAAAGCACAAGTTGATCGTTATCAAGCATCTTTTCTTCTTCACTCAGGAGTTCCATGAAAGTCTCCACTCTCTACTGCTGTGGCTGGCCCATGCAGAGAGCCGACGCTACGCAGTGGACATCAGTAACCCCGACACGCCCGTCAGAGCCCTGCAGCAACACCGCAGCACGCTCACAGTGAGAGGACGAACACGTTCAGCCAGGTTTACTTTACTGTCGGGATGCATTGTCTCTGATTCCATAATGTTTTTATGTTTTTTGCAGGATCTGCAGGCGGAGCTGCGATTCAGACAGACTCAGCAGGCCTCCCTGCAGGCTCTGTGGTATCAGCTGCAGTCAGACGACGACACCGAGGAGAGCGATGAGGCTCAGGAGAAGCTTCACGTGACGAGGAGCAAACTGAAGCTGCTGCTGAGGCAGGTGGACCAGGACCTCGGCTCCCTTCAAAAGCGCCTGGTGAGAGTCTAGATGTGTCGTACTTCGCCTGAGATAAACATCCCATCGGACAAAAGGAATGAAATGAGCACAGCAGACATACAGCATACTTCATAAGAAAAACATTTTTAGGGGGAATTGTTTATTTTAGACTATTTCATTATGAAGTGACAAAACAATACAGACAACTATTCAAAACAAACAAACTGCACATTTACATATCTGCATATATACACACATCTGCACATACATGCAAATACACACACACGCAAAGATTGAAACACGAATGCATCAGATATTAACAAACAAGGAGTTCATAAAGTATTCACCAAGATATTCATTTGAGGACACCTGTAAATTAGATTTTATTTTCAGTTTATGGGTCACGCAGGGTCCAAGGTCGCTCGAGGTAAAGTTTTCATGTCTTCAAAAAATGGCTGCCAGATCTTTAGAAATACCGTACACATTTTGTTTGCTGTCAAGGACGTGTGATTTCTTTTTTGCAGTGGCATACACTTTGCAATCTCTACAATCAGTTTTGATACAGAGGGCAGGGACTTTCAGCTCAAAGGAACACATTTTCATAAAACCAGCCAGTGCTTTATCAATGTATTCTAAAGAAATTATTTTCAAAAAGGCAGATTCTTGGATCTGGTGGGATTGGTGTTCTTACAATTTTATGTGTAATTTTGTTTAGACTTGACAAACACAACATATTTTTTTTAAATTCTTCAACCACTTTAACATGTAAGGTTTACTCTTTTTGTAAATATTTAAGATGCATAGAGACTGGCTGGAAATGAATCACTTACCTTAGGTTATATGACATGAGGAAGGACCATTCAGGTTTAGTCTGGGTAACTTGTACTTTCTCTCTGGATCAATAAAGTGTTAATCTGTCTATCTACAAGCAAAATACTTTTTTTTTTTTTACATGCCAAAACTGTAAGTTCAAATATGAGCTGTGACAAAGAATAACGTCTCTGTCTTGAATGCAGGAATGTGAGTCTGCATCAGAGGTTCAGGGCCAAAGCGTGTCTGCAGATCCTTCTCAAGAGGCTTCAAATTCAAAGAAAAGTTCCTCTACTCAGAGGTAGGCATAAAGGACGTCTTCTGGACATGTTTGTAAACTGTGTGAAATAAATCAGAAGTTCAGATTTTCTAAAAATGAAGTGTGGTTCATCTAATGAGTCTGAAGGCTCGTCAGATTTGAAGTCTTCATGATTTGTCCGTTTGTGTCCTGTTTGATGATTTGTCTGTATTTGTGTGTCCTGTTTGATGATTTGTCTGTATTTGTGTGTCCTGTTTGATGATTTGTCTGTATTTGTGTGTCCTGTTTGGCGTGCAGAGAGAAGAGAGCCTCGTCCCCGCCTCGCTCCTTCTTCTACCGGGTCCTCCGTGCCGCCTTCCCCCTGCACCTCCTCCTGCTGTTCCTCCTTCTCCTCCCCTGTCTCATTCCCCTGTCAGAGAGCGACCCCACCTGTACCACAACCAACAACTTCGCCCGCTCCTTCTACCCCATGTTACGCTACACCAACGGCCCCCCGCCCACATGACTAAACAATGAAGAAATATATCAAATACACACGGAGAAACACTAGCCACCTTTTTGACACTAAGTTTTCTAACATATAAGATGTTACGATTATAAAATGATTGTCTCAACAACAACAAAAGTCCAAAGTGCATAAATTGTATTTAAGTATCTATTTGAAAAGATTTGATATCCCACAGTATTTATTTATTAGAAATGCACTCGAGTGGTTTGTTCAAGGAAGGAAAGACGCCTTGTGAACAACAAAATGATATTTTAGTCAAATGATTCAAAGATCTTGATGCCGTCAAAAGCAAGTTTTAGTGGATTCAAGCAGAAAATGACGACTTGTGGTGGGAAAAACAGCAAAACTATTTAAGCAACTTGACAAGACAAACACTGAACCATTGAAACCAAGTGAGCAAAATACAGAAAAATGCCAGCTTGACCTTTTGCTAAATTAGAAATTGATCACTCCTGTCTACACGTTGTCTACATCTTGTCAGGTATATGTTTGTATTCAGAAACCACTCCTGTCATTGTCCTCTAAGGTTGTTTTTATTTGTACTTTAACATTTAATCATGTTTATCTTGACCCTGCAAAGACAGGCAGCATGCTTAATTTTCTTCTTTTGGATTGTTATCAAAGAAGTTAATTTTTTCAGCAGTAAGACACTGGTTAAATTTGAATGTATTTTTTTATACAACCAACAGTACAAAGATTTTTTTTAGGGTTTTGCAAAGCCGTTTTTTTTTTTTTTAGCAGTTTTGTACACAAAGTTGTATATTTTTTTTAGCTTTCTTGAATAGATTGTGAGCGGACATTTTCACGCCTCCACTGCACTGTTGAACACTGTCTGTAGATATAGAGGGATGATGTGTCTGTACAGATTTTAATAATATAATGTTTATTTATGACATCCAACGCTGGATTTATGCTCCTCATTTACTGCTAGTAAAAAATGATTGTCTTAACTCTTTTTTACTGCTTTCTTCATTTTGACAAAACTGGTGATGAACTTGTAAATACGCTGAGCTCGACTATGAAGCCTTTTTGGGGCTTTTATCAGAAAGTGTCTCTGCCCCAGAGTGGATCGAGTCAGACATCAGGGAGAGAGAAAAAGAGAGAGAGTGAGGAATGACATACAGGAAAGGAGCCACAGGTCAGATTTGAACCCTGGTCGCCCGCTTTAAGAACTTCAGCCTCTGTACATGTGGCACTAGGGCTGGACGATATAGACCAAATCTCAATATTTATTTGATAAATGGCGATACTCGAAATATATCGATTTGTCTTATATTAACAGTCTGTTGCACAATCATGTTCATCATGTACATAAAAAATGTTTGTGGAACTTATTCATTTTCTGCATCACATTATAAACAGTTTCTTGTTATCGATTCGTTTCTTTAACTCGGCTCAGAGAGAGAGAGAGAGGAGGCCCAGGGTGAAGATGAGAGAGACACTGAGATGAGAAATAAGTGAACTGGCAGCTCTGCAGAAAACACAATATTATTTAAATGCAACATAAAATATATCGCCATGAACAATCTTGTCTTACCCTATATCTTTAAAACTCAATATATCTCCCAGCCCTATGTGGCGCCCAAACTAACCACTCGGCCACCAGCGCCCTAATGCTATAAGAAGCTGAAAGGAGACGTGGTTAGAAGTCAGACCTTGCTTTTGTTCCAACTGTTTTTAAAGAGGGCCAAAAAGTATGTGAGCAATTAACAAAATAAAATGGACACACACCTGTGTTTCACCCAATCAAGTTTCTCTTGTGTTGAGGATGGAGCAAACAGAGAATAATATACCTGGTTCTAGTTCTTGCAGGCTTTTCACGAAATGTTTTCAATCATTTCTGGTTTCTTTAAAAGTTGATCACAGTATGCTGCACAGGCAACGTACAAACACGATACATGAACTCAGAGGACATAATGCTGACTTGTTTCTTATCTTCGTTATGTGTAAATCAGTCCAAGGAAAGAAAGGTCATCGGTATAACAGGTTTGCTTTATTTGATGATATAACAAACAGAGCATGTGTAAATGTATGAAATGAGAACAAATGATCATCTTCATATAACATGAAAACAGGGAGCCAATGATTGAACACTTCCTGATGATATGTGAGGTGGATGAACAGAGAGGAGACTAGGTTAGATTACTGGCTGAGAAAGCTGCAGTTGAACCAACCAGTCTTCAGGATTGCACAAATCCATCTTTACGAAGGCTTGAGTCTTGCTCTCCATAAAAGTGCTAGTATACTGGACATCTGTGTTTATGTTTCAGAAACAGAAGATTACAACATTTTGATTTTGACAGCAGATCCTAAATAGAAGGTTTTCTAGAAAGATTGAGGCCTAGATTTAGAGAGGCAAAAACACCAATTTAAACCAAACCCAAACATATGTGCAACTTGTCCTCATTATGAACCGGATACATAATGAAACTCGTCCCAGAAAAGGCACATGGAGCACAAAGTGAGTACAAAGTGATCGAACTGTTCCCATGTCTGTTAATAAGAGTGTGAGCAGAAGTGAAGCAAAAAAGCCGTCACGACTAAACCAGTGCAGGAGTTCATGGAGGGCGGTAGCAAGTTTTCAAACACAAACATAGTTTCCTTTTTTCTTTAAGCAACACTCACATAGTGGTTATGATTCTTCACAGGTATGACAATAACACCTGAACTGTACAGTACACAACAAAGTAATCAGGATAGCGCCTTCAGGTGAGAGGGTGTCATCTGTACAGCGCCCTCTAGTGGTCACCAGGAGATCTGCTGTGATGCATTCTTATTGGGCAGGGCCTTTATATAATGCTAATTACTAGGGCTGGGAATCTTTGGGTGTCTCACGATTTGATTCTTAGGAAAACGATTCAGAATCTATTTCGATTCAAAACGATTTTGTCGTCATGGATTCAAAGTCTATTTTTGAAGTAGTACAAACTTCAGGATCTACTCCAGCCATCTTGTGACTTTATTTGGCCTTCTACTGAGTTAAAGGGCTAGCCTTATCACTTAGCAGGGAGTGACTGATTAGCCAAAGCAAATCGATCTATGGAAGGTATGAATCTATTTACAATCTCAGAATATAAGAATCTCGATTTTAACATAAATCGATTTTTCCCCCTCCTCTACTTGACTAGCTGCAGACTGTAGCTTTAAATTTAGAAAGCTTTAAATGTGTGAATATACCTTTAAGATATAATTATATAATATATTCTGTAGTTATTAAACTAAAAAAAAACTATCCTGGCTATAGCTTTATGTTTAGTACAAAGATGTGTGTGACCAAAATTTAGAACTATACCCTTAAGACAAAATGATACCATCGGCAATATCAACTGGGTCATTTTAATGGTAATATTACTTCTCTTAAACATACCAAATTAAGGTAACATGTCATGTAGTTCCTGTAATTCCAGTTATTACTGCATTAATGCAAACACAAAATCTCATTAGTCTCTCCGTACTGTGTGCATGTCATCATTTAGCTGAGGCTCATGGATATATATGTAAAACAGAGGGGTATCTATGTTTTATAGCCAGATTACCTTCTCGTGTGTTGCATTCTCAGTCTGACCTCCGGGTGAACACCAGGTATGCATCAATCAGAAAATTGTGACAGCAGTGAATCTGGTTAGAAGAGATGTTATTTACGTTGTAATGATGAGAAATAAGCGGCTCAGCCCAAGACCATTAAGGCAGCAACATAGAACACAAATATTTGAGCGAGTGCTGGTGCGACTTGACAAATAGGGACAGTGTGTTCTTCATCTTTCCGTATGTTGTGGTAAGGCAATTGATATGGCAAGTTTGGTCTAACTGATTCAAAAAGTTCATCAGAGTTAGTGCACAAGAGTGTCAAAGCTTTACATTCACAGACATTGTTTGTGATCTGCACAAGGTCCCAGTAAAAAAGTCTCATGAGTCTTGAGAAATGAGCAAAGCGTTTAAAATTCACTTCACTGGACTAACTGCTGTTCACCTTCTCCTGCACCTGCCATGCTGCTGGGGGTCCAGGTATTTGAGGGCCCACTAGCGGGGCTGTTTGGCCGAGCAGGAGCCTCATTCGGGTCCTGTTGAGGAGGGCGGGGAGGGAGACGGGAGCTGTGCATGATGTGAGCATCCAACATCTCCAGCAGCAGGTCATACAAAGGCACCATGTTCTTCATTTTCATGCAGTGGAGGTGGTCCATACCTTTGTTGCTGCACGAGAAAAACAAAGGATAAAAGAGTATTCACAAGGTCTACTTCATAGTCGAGCTAGGTAGCTTTTTTATCAGCACATTAATAAGCATGTATTTATTTTGATCATAAAAAAAAATTCATTTTAAAAGATGAGCTGTAAATGTGAGGTAATTTAACCTAACAAACCACGACTGTTTTCCTCTGAAGTCAAGAGTCAGAAGCTTAGGAAGTATATTTTTGAATAAATGTTCTGATGTATATTGGCAAGCATAATCATTCACTACAGTATTCCTGATTTATTCACAACTAAAACAAAATATATCCGTGGTAATTCGGGCCACTTTTCAAGTTGAAGTTCCACCTTTCATCTTAAGCTAGTATCACGCAACAGCTAATGTTAGCTTCTGGCCTCTTCCCAGCTAATATTATGGTTAGCTATAAAAAGGCTGCATGCTAACATTAACTGGTGTTGTCTGAGACATTGGAAAGGTACTAAATTCAAGCTAACATGAATTTGAGAGATGACGCAGTTGAATTTCAACATTACCCGTTTTCTGGTGGATGCTCATATGAAAGACTTATTTTTACTACACTTTTCATAACCTGTTAGCTAATACAGCTAATGTTAGCTTACAGCTAGAAGGTGGCTGCTGGCTAAATTTGACTGTTTGTAGTCTTTGATGATTCAATTGGAAAGGTGTACATTTCTAGCTAAAAGTAATGTTACAAAGAAAGCAGTTGAGGTTAACACAAGCTATGATCTGTTGTTTTTAAGATTTAATTATTCAATATCAGATCAATATCAGATCAATCTGACATGGGTCGAAATGAAACGCCAATATATGGTCTTTTATTAGCCAAGAAAGTCTAGGGACTGAATTTTTAATAAATTTTTAATAAAACAGAAATTCAAACTGGCAAAGTGTCGTCATAGCATTTTATTGGCATACATGCTGTCTGTCTCTTTTACCTGACATGGCGAATGTGTGACAGCAGCATGAGCAGGTGGGCGAGGCGGGTGTACTGTTGGCGGAAAGTGAGGCCAGTTTTGGCGATGGCCAACACCAGGGCGTCTGTCACAGCGTCCAAAAGACGCATAAGCTTAGAGCGACTCTGCAGCTCCTCGCTGGTGTCTGAGGAGCCGAGGCACATGTCTGGTGACACACAGACACAGAGAGGCGTTAAAGACGCCACATTGAAAATGTCACGCTGGTAGATAGCAATCCACCTGGAAGCTTGGTTTGGCTCAAGGGTTCTGTCAAAAAGACATTTGTGCCAGCTCATTGGTCATTATCTGTAAAGTTCAAATTTGAATGACAATAAAGGAAGTCTAAGTCTAATGTTTCCTTTCAATCAATTAGTTAATCAATCTTTTTTGTCTAGCACCAATTTACAACAAACTATCTCAAGGCACTTTGCAAAGAGCAGGTAAATGACCTCGTTGCTAAGACCTAGCATTAATCCATCAGCTCCAGTAAATGATGTCACAGCGATAAAGGCTGGCTCTGTCTTTCTGTGTCTTCAGAAACATTTTATTATCATTTGAAGCTACAGGAATAGCTAGTTAAAGCAAGTCTCAGTGTGGTGATGGTCCCAGTTTAGTACCTTTCTTTGTGCATCTGTGGTTGAGTTTTATGCATTTAAATGGCCCATCTAGGGACAGGCATTGTTAATTATCTTTGGCTATAAATGCTGTAGTGTGGCAACAGTTAATGTGCTCTATACTTGTTCGTAAACATTTAAACTTCCTTCCTTGTCTTTACTTCAGGAGCCCCTTTGACCTTGCTGTTTTTTTGGCAGTCGTGACAGATGTGAAGTTTTGCCCTGGTATTTTACATTTTCTGCCTCTGTCCTCCTCATCTAAATATCATGTTTAGCCCGAAGTATTGCTAACCCTATGACTTCAAAAAGACCACAGAAAAGTTTCTGGCTTTGCCTTCTAGCTCTGGCAGAGGTGCCCCCAGCTTGTGATTATTTTCCATACACACTGTTCCTAATACAGAAGGATAACACGAAGGCTTTCATCAATGGGACATCAGCTCGTTTACTAGGAGCAATACCCTGACAGTAAAGCAGCTAAATCCAGCCATCATTACATCTGATCATTCAGACATGTATTTTTTTTCTTTCGACTGTGTAGAAACCTGGAGCCAAAATGAGTCAGAGAAGTTAATGAGAGTAGCCCGACAAACAGGTTTAGAAAAGTAATGATTGCATTGACACAATCCAGATTAAAGGGATACTTCACTCATTTGCATGAAGCTGTGTATCATTACAAACATGGTAGCAGTGTTGAATGGTTGTGAGTCCAGCCCTCATTTTGCCCTGAGACAAGAAAAATATGTTTTTCTTTGCCTGGAAGTTTTCTTCATGTGATGCAATATGACACTTTTTGTATCACACGGTGTATCACATACAGACGGTGTCTGTATGTCTTGGGCAGCCTCCTTCTCGTTTGTGCAGCAGTGAGAAAACCAAAACAGATAACTTGTGTTGTTGCCAGAGAAGACTGTGTGGGAGTCAGGAGTGTCCAAGGAAAGGTTAAACAGAAAGAGCATCTGAAGAGGATAAGCTGCCAGTGTAGTGCAGACTTCGTCCATCCTGCAGTCCTACTCGCTTCACTTTCAACAGGGTGATCATTTATTCAAATAAAGGAAAAAGGCTGGATAATTGCAGTAATTATTGCGCACAGGAAAACAACAACAACATTTTATATAACACATCTGAGGGAGGTAGAGTGAGAACTCCACATAATGCTAATCCTATTGAGGAAGACATCTCTTAAAGAAAAGAACGCAACACTGCTAAAACTCAGACTTTCCACCAGACGAAAGCTAATATGGAAGAGATAGAGCTAAAAAAAAAACAACCTCCATTGACTCGAACAGTGGGGGCAAACAGAAACATTAGTCTGGCTCTGCGCGTCTGCCTGTGACTCATTCACAGACTAACGTCACATAACATGTTCCCATTAAGGTTTCAACTTCTAATACAACTGCTTCACACTCTGCAGACACACATACACACACACACCCACACAGCGAAGCATGTATACTCACTGGAGTTGAGGAGGATCATGGCCTTGAGGCAGACGTACTCCTCCCTCTGCAGCTTCAGCTCTCTCACTCTGGACGTGGCGGCGACCAGCATGTCAAAGATCTCAGAGAAGCCCTGCACACAGCTCCCCTCCTCTCTGAAACCAGACACAAAGACACAAGGAGGTTTTTTTTATCATGAAGCATAAAGCTGAAGATTTCTATGAATAAATGTTGCATGAAGAAGTGAATATGAATCTAATTGCCATGATGGATATAATCTGTATCATGCAATAATAAACCAATAACAGAGCTGTTGGCAGAACGCCCTTTATGGTTTACAAACTACCCGTACTACTTTTATATCCTACTCATTCTGCCTTGAAGAATGTCAGTAATTCCCTTGTAAGGCAGTAAGTGTACAGAGTGCCACTGACTGCCGTCTGTAGGAACATGAGCTGAACACTTTATCTAACACACTTTTTTTTCCCCATCTGCCCACGACTCCGCAGCTAGCTCTGCAGCATGCACTGCACGGACTCATGATAACATCATAAAGGCCACAACAAAGGAAATTGCAAAATGCAGATGCACATTTGGTGAGCTGGGAACACTTTGTTCCAGCTTCTCATGCTGCTAAATACCAGCAGATATACAGCATGTTTCTAACCAAATGTGGACACACGAGGAGCTGCTCTCTTATTGTACGGGTCTCAAAAGCTGTGAAGGAGGAGATACCATGAACCTCTCAAACAAATCAGTGTCTCTCTCTCTCTCTCAGATGAAAAACGTTGTGCAGAGCTACAGCTACATAGGTACAGTATTGCCCTACTCTGCTTACAGTGAGTTAAAGAATTACAAAAATCGACCAGAGCAATATATTTATAGAAAAAGATAAAAGGAATTTAAATACAGATTAGTCAATTTTCTAAAGGAAAACCAAAATCAGACGAGATTGGAAATCCACTGATTGTGGGAAAGATGGAGGTTTATGGTTCTAATGTCTGGTCTTACGTCAACAATACCAAACATAACATCATTTGAAGTTGTAACAATTGAGATTACAATCTTGGTGGATTTGAAAAAATGAAATGTGTATTTTCCCGGGAGCACCTGAGCTCTCTGAGCTCTCGTAGGTTCCTGTGGCTCGTTGGTGGTGGGACAGTCTGATCCCGTGAACCCCCTCCCCATCCTTCATCCTGCATCTCCCCCTATTCCATTTAAGATAAGATAAACCTTTCTTCATCTCGGCAGACGGCTGTTCATCATGAGTCTGAGTCTGGTTTGGCCAATGATTTCTGCCTGTGAAAAGGTTGGTTTTTTTCCCACCACTGTAACTTTGCTGAATGTTGTTTTGTGCTCAGGACGGATTAACGTTTGCCTCTTTGTAAGATAGCAAAGCGTAAAGTCTATTACATGCTTTTTGTAAAGTGTCTTCAGATGACATTTGTTATGAATTGGTGTGATTCAAGTGAAGATTGATACAGAAGCACTTACAGAAAACAAATACTCCTAATACTTGTAGAAAAACAGGAACAATTCAGTCCTTTATCAACATTGCCAGCAAACAGTCTTTTTTTTATCAGCCTTGTATGTTTTGTGACTTCTTGTGAGTAGTACCTGCTCAGGCTGAGGTCGGGGGAGAAGATCAGTTTCCCTGGGTGGTCCACAGATCTCCACATCAGCCCCACCATCAGCACCTCCAACCAGCAGCACTCCAACAGGTGCACCTGGTCTTGGAGACTGATTTCCACAAACCCTAAAGAAAAGAGAGGACCAAGTAAATGTGTGCATCTGTGCGCTGCAAGAGAAACTACATGAACCTTATTAACTGTAATAAGTTTGGTACAGCCTTTCGAAAGGTAATTACCGGCAGAGTGCATAGCTCAAGTACTCATCAGCTAAACAAAAAGCAGAAGTCATTTGGAGAAACATGAAAGAACATCATGTTAAATGCCAAAACCCTGAAATCATTATCGGCAAACCCTTACTGTGTGGCTGCTCCTCACTGCGTATTCAGTTTTTTCCATTCAAGACTCAAGACGTGAGTAAAACTAGACGCCTAGGAGAGGAAGATTAATCAGAGGATTGTTCAAACCGGTGTTTCAATGAATAGTTGAATTATAAAAAGCTGATTACTTTGATTGAATACAAAAAAAAAGTGAAAATGGGACAAACAAAAAGAGACGTTCTGATTTTTCTTTATTATCTTGAGCAGCTACAATCAGATTTACTTGTTTATACACCAATACCAATGTAAAAAAAGGGGGGAAAAAAACATACAATATCTGATCATTAAGATTCCAGTTTTATTTTTTTATCGCCTCATTGTCTTTTATGAGGCTCCAAATGAGGTCAAAGAACTGATTTGCTGCACACCCTGTAACAGAGAGGTACACTCTGTGCCCTTATCTGACTGCAGCCGGGTTTCAAGGGACTCCTCCTGACCGAGGACACACAAACATGTCCCTTCAGGTTCAGGTTAAAGGTTTCTGTGTCATACGGTCTAAAGCTCACAGATGGGTTGAAACGCGCTGAGGTCACAGGGGGGGCACTTTGTTTGAAAACATTAAGAAGTGGCGCATGTTTAATGAACAGAGACAAAGTTATGTCACAGCTCATTGTCCACTTTTATTTTCAGAGTTTAGCAGCACTGCGCTCACATGCTAAATAAAGCACAGACAATCACTTTGTTTGGCCAGGATGAGTCATTAACTCCGTTCTTTTCTGCAAGACTGTGCAAGAAGAACAATATCCAGACACTGTGTGTCATGTCATTACAGCAACTGTGTCCTGGCACATTTTTATCAGATTTTTATAAAAAGAAATGTTATCTTAATTACCTTAGATTTCTCTTTGGGTTTTTTTTACATCCTTCACTAGGGATGTAAAGATTAATCTTAAAATCGTGATAAATCGATTCAAAGGTGTCACATGGGTACTCTGAAGAATGAATCTCAATAACATGGTGAGCACCTGTAGAGCAAGATTTTGAAATAAAGGACACACCACCGTCTTTTAAAGAGTGTGGAAGCATTTTGGCTTCCCCGAGACAGAAAATGAAAGAGGTGAGAAGAAAACAAACAAAGTCAAATAGCTCCAATCACTTTAAGAAATGTGTCACGAAGGGATAAACAACACGTGGCTCTTGCTTTCATTTGGGTTAAAGCACTTTATGTGAATGCTTTTAATTAGAGCTTATCGGCAAATCACTTTTTCAAAGTGTCTGACACACACCTGGAATTTTCTTGGCCCAGCTGATCATGTGAACCAGCTCTTTGTCTGCCAGGTTCGTGAGCGACATCATGATGTTTGCTTCGGTCAGCGGCCTCTTCATGTCATTCAAGAGGTAGATCTCCGGCGGCTCCGCCTCTATTATTCGCTCTATCAGCTGCTCCGGGGTCAGTGCAGAAGGGTTGGGCGCGCTCCACAAAGCTGCTGTTGATCCAGTTAACAGTGCTGGTGCGTCGGGTCTGCTCTGCGGCGGTGGTCGGGTCACACGCTTCGTCGGAGGGGTCCTAAAGTTCACACGCTCCTTACGAATACCTGTGACGGAAAGTGCAGAATAAAGCAACCAATCATCCTGCTGTGGTCAAATTCTGCATTCAGTTAAGTCATTTCAGTCGGATCGCCGCGACCCGCCTCCGCCCAGGTCACCTCCACTCCAGCTCAGCAGAGTTCAGATCCAACTTTAGAAACCCACTCCTCACCACATCCTGCATGTCAACCTCACTACCCCGGAGAGAAGTGTTGTAACCGCATCATGTTTTTCAACTTCCAGCTTATGTGGAACAAGATCTTTCAGATATTTCATTTACAGACGTGAAGAATTTTAAAAAAGTTTACTCTGCTTTTTAGTGGGAGTTTCATTTCCCTCAACATTCAGGGAAAAATCTGTCCAGAGAATAAAGCTGCTTACGCTGTCTATCAGGTGTTTTTAGGGAAGGTGTTGGCAGTCAGTGAAGTGTTTTTTTTAGAGATTCGCCAGAAAAAAAAAAAGTGAAGTTTCAGTCATTTGACTAAACTGTATTTTTTAAGAATAAACTTGAAGCTTTCCTTTTTGATAACTCTTATATAGTTGGGCTGGCAGAAGTACAGACCAGCTCACAGTTATGCTGCTATAGTCTTAGAGTGCCGGGGGAACTGGTGGCACATTGAGCTCCTATTTCTCTCGTTCTCTATCTCGCTCTCTGCATTCACATCATGTTACTGCATGAAGATATCTGTAAGTCTCTGTTACTAACCACAGCTTTTCCTGGGAGCTCCTGAGCTCTCTTAGGTTCCTCTGGATCGTTGGTTTCTTGCCACATTAGCTTTTCTTAAACGTTGCTCAAGTGCTACGCTGACATTGGACTAATGTGGGTTAAGCTGTTATAGTAAATCAAACAAGAGTTGCTGGCTGGACATCTAAACTTGGTTGTGATGTTGAAAGTTTTAGTTTCAATATTCTTCTTAAATGAATACAGAGGGGACACTAGAAAGCTCAAAGTGCTCTTTAATCAGCTGAACAGATTGAACACTCCTCCGCGGGATCATCATCTGGATGTGAAAAGTAGGGAAACACTGTTGAACAGACATTCACAGACAACTTATGATCTCATTAGATTTAACACTGCAGATGACTTCAGCAAAAATGATAAGAACATGTTTGGTTTCTTAAGCTCTGTCACTCTGTTAGAGCTTCATGTTTGCGGAGAGTAAAAAGACAGACGACAACCTTTGAGGGAGACAAAACGTAGAGAATAGAAAGACACTCACCACACTTAGTCATGCCGACTTCGTGACACTTGCGAAGGCGACACGCCTGGCAGCTCTTGCGGCGATTTTTGTCTATAGTGCATTGATTGGTTGCGGGGCAGATGTAGTCATTGTGTCCTGTAAGAAAAAGAAAGAAAAAAAGAGGAGAATAGCGAGACGTTTAAGTCACATATACAGGAAAGGACGAGAGGAGAAATGATCGGGGGACGAATGACAAAATTAGTATAAAAGTATTGAAATAAAGAAAAGGTTGAGGGCTCCACAGGCTGCTTCACTGCAAAAAGATCTCCAGCTGGAGGATCGTGATAAAAGGCTTGTCGTGTTTTTTTTCAAGCGTGATAATTTCAAGCCCATTTATGAACCGTGAACATCGTAAAACAGAAGGCTGAGTCAGCGCGAGTAAAAAACTGCTCGCTCAGATAGAGAGATCGAGCTACAGTGAACGGCAGGCAAAACACCAAAGCTCTTAAACGTGTTATTTCTTTTTGAGCTTTTTACGAGCTCATAAATTAAGATTACAAATTGTGATGTGGTGTGTTAAAAAGGGATTAACTCCCCACGGAGCGGTCTGCACAGGCACTGATGTTTGATTGGAGTTCTGATGAAACGTATCAAAACTTTTACCAGACTGTCAAAGCCGCTCAGCGATGCTGAAATGGTGCTTTTAGCTACATGCTAACTGCTAGCTACATGTTAGTGCCAGGTTTAATGCCTGTCATGTTCACCATCCATCAGCTGAGCGTAAGCTTCTTCTTTTTTTTTTTTCCCTCTTTAAGGGCGCACTCACACTCGGCCATCTGTACCGTGACTAAGCACGCTTCAGCCCTAAAGTCCAGTTCATGTGACCGATGTGAGTGCTCCCATACGTGCTCAAGCGCACAGTACACTTCCTTGGCACGCTTAGAATAGTTGTGCTTCGACACGCCACTTGTGATGAAGATGCACAAGCACGGACAGGAAACATGGACAGCCTTCGTTGTCCTGGCTGTGTCTGATTATTGTCTTCATTTGATGTTGTGTGTTTTTTTTTTTGTTTTTTTTTACAAGATACGTGCTGCCCTTTGTTTCATTTGGCTTACAGTTTTATAAAGCCTACAAACAGAACAAAGGCCTCCTGACTGAACTGCACGGCATGCTGCGAGCAGAAAAGTATCTGTAAGCTTTTTAACTTGTTTTTTTTTTAATTATTATTATTATTATCTGAGACTCATGAAATAAGCCACAAACTAAAGTCTCTGTTGTGTTCTCTGTGCATGCACAAGCATGGTTAACACTTTCTCATCGACTGCACTGCTGCACGCAACATGCCTCCAAGCAAAAAGATCATAACCAGCCAATCACAGAGGAGGAATTAGGCAGAGCAGCGAGTGGGGACTTAAAAGCATTTTTCACCCCATGTCACACCTACCACTTCATCCTTCCAATCGAGAGACGACCTAATGAGCCCTAATCCACAGCCGCCTCTTAATGGCTGAACCAAAGTGAAAGTTACAGACTAACAATGTCTTCTTGAGCTTCATGAGGTTATTTCTTGCAATAAGGAAAAATTCTAAAACAAAAAGCAACATTCCTCTTAGGTTCTGAAATCAGCCATAATGTGAAAAGAGCTCCACCAGACTTATGTTTTTGTGATGCTGTTCGTCATACATGAAGGGATATTGGACGTTTTTGTGTCTCACTTTGGATGCTCCTCTTGAAGAAGGCCTTACACCCCTCACATGACCAGACGCTGTAGTGGTATCCTGAGGCGTAGTCGTTACACACAGCACAGTAGTGGAGGTCTGCCTTCCCACCCGACGACACCACGTCCTCCTCGCTCTCCTGAGAACGCCTCCTCATGCTCTGACTACGAGAACAATCGTAATTCATCATTTCATCCACAGAAAGAATTAGCAAACAAATCCGGTTTGATTAAGCAGCTGCAGGTTGAGAATGCAGCGACACCACGTTAGTAGAAAGTAGTGAAGCACTGTCCTACCTGCTTGATAAGACGGTGTCCAGCTGCGACAGCTCCACCCATTTCGAAGGAGACTGAACTGGCTGTCCAGGCTGAGAACGGGCCTGAGAGTGGTGGAGAGGTATGGGGGGTCTGACGTGACCGTGGCTGGACCAGAATAATGAAGGGCTTAGTGACTGACGGACGGAGGCACAGTCTGAAATTCCCGGAGCAGCATAACTGAAGATAGTTGGACTGTAGAAGGGTATGGTGCTGAAGTCGTGGCCGAGGTCGTTGTAAGGGGAGGGTATGCAGATGGGCTGGCTTTTTTCTGAGGAGGAGGAGGAGGAGGTGAGCACTGGAGAGAGGACACAACTTCCAAGTTGACTGGAGTCCACTTTCTGGAGCTGGAGGAGAGGTTGATCCATCTCTGGTGGGGTGGCAACAGCCATCGCTACTACACGATTACCACATCATAGACAAAGACTATCACCTAGAAGAGAGTCATTTTCCGTGCCATCAACTTTACTGAGGGATTGTCATGATCTACAGGTGTGAAATATAACAGAAGTAAAGACCAGCAGGCCTACCTATACAGGCCAGGGTAGTTTAATGTTACTAATGAGCTCACATGGTAAATTCCCAGACAGTTGGATAATTCAGTCAAACCCGTAGTTGGATTTAATGCCTCTCTGCTAATTGTGAAATGTCAGTGTAGAGACGGATTAGATGACCATCCCGTCAAGCAGAGAGCGCTTTGATAGAATCCAGAGCGCAGTGATAGCACAGGTCTGCAGTCCGTCCACCACGCAGCGGGGAAGAAGATCAGCCATGGGAGTCACATCAGAACTGGGCAGCACATGGAGTCACAAACGCAGCCTGGAGTCTTTTCACCTGGAAAACAAATAGAGAAACATGTTTAATTTCAAGTATGTTCTGGAACAAGGGGCTGGATTTCAAGGACTCTCTACAGTCAATGTATGAGCAGTGTTTTTTCTCAGGGAGTGTTGTCTGAACCGTATCTGATCCCCCACTCTGAGTCTCTGAGGCAGATGATACAGAGTCCCATAACTGCTTTAAATGGCCCCATGTATGGAGGCTGTAGTCCTCACGCGGGAGGGCCGGGTTCAACTCCGGCCTGTGGCCTCTTTCCCACATGTCACTCCCCTCTCTCTCTTGATTTCCGACTCTGTCTCCTGTCTATCTCTAATAATAGCATAAAAAAATACCCTGTTGTTCTCATGTTAATCACATTTCGGACTAAAAAGGCTGCGTGGGTTGTACAGTCGCGTTCCGATGTGTTTTTATATTCTCTTGTGCTATATGGGTAATGCGCAATTTATGACGTGTTGTTTCGCATTGGTATGTGCCTTTCTGTTTCCATGTTGATGTTTTTTTTTTATTTAGTGGCAGCAGCTGAATGTTTGGCAAAACACATTTCTCCAAGGGGACAATGAAGTGTTGTGCTAAAAAGGAATCTCAGCAATGCAAAGTTATTATTAACAGCCTTGAAACATCAAAGTCCTTCAGAGAACACATGAAGATTTGAATTTAATTGGTTGAAGCAAAACCATGAAAACCTGTGGAACAAAGCAACAATCTCTAATAAAAAGCGGAGTCGTTCTCAGTGGCGACACCTGTGGAGATAATCGGTAGAGCAGATGCGTTTCAGCCTTAATCAAAAGTTAGATCACTCAAACTCGGATCCAACCGCAGTCAGACAGCTGAACACTATTTCTTTTCATGCTTGTTTCAATCCATTCATTTTATTACAATTCATAACTAACAACATGACCTCTTTCAAAATGAACAAAAACATACTAAATGTAAGTCATCTTTTTCTCAGACAACGTCTCAACAGAAGCCAGGCTCTCGAGTAGACAGAGCTCCCCCAACCTTCAGCAAGGCAATCTGCCACCACCATCTGACTGTGCCATCCCCCTTAACCATCGCTGTCCTTATCCATGCATGGCCGTCTACGACCTCGACCTCAAAATATTGCGTCTTGCAAAAGTTGGGCGTTGCAATATTCCTGACATTATTTTATGATATGGACTTATTATGATGATGGAGAGTAAAGCTGCTAAACCAGAAAGGTCGAAGCTTCCAGCAGGATTTCATGTTATCATGTTGAAGTGGAAGTGGTGTCTGAAAAAGTGGCAGGTAAATGGGAGCGCAGGATTTATAATTTCCCGTAGACAGAGACAGCTGGAGGACAAATGAACACAACACATGCTCGATTATTCTCAAGACATGTGATACAGAAACTTCAGCAGAGTTTTGCTCATTCTCTGGGTGGTAGGAGTCTGTTTTCAGTCAGGGGTTGGTGCAGATTTTCCCCACCTTTCTGGCATAAAGCTCACTTCTGGAAGTCGTTATTTATCTTATAAGAAAAAGGGCGCCGTTAATCTTGCCGACTGGCTGAAAGAAGCTCTGATTCGGCTCGCCAACAAAACTCAATAAACCATAGGACTGGCTGGAGTCTTGTGCTGCAAGCGTGAAATGAAAAGTGATGAAAACTGCTGGTAATTAAACTCGCAATGCAGCAACAAGTGCTGATTTTTTTAAGTTAAAATGTTATTAAAGAACCTTTACTGATCTAAAAAATGGAGCAAAATAAACTCTAGTTTTATTATCGACAACATTCCAGCACATGTTTCTGCTTCTTCTTCAGCACTGATATTTATTAGCCATGTGCACCACTAAATTCACCACTGCATCCACTATAATGAGGGTGGTTTGCTTCCCTGGATTGAGAGATGAAATTATTATGGGTGGTATTATTTTCATGAAGTCCAGGTTGGATAATAACCATCATTCTTTAAATCTATGCGTCACTGGAATCCTGGGCCACTTTGAAGTCGCTCAAGTAACCGGCTGCTTAAAGCATTAATGTCGCAGACTCATTGGATCTCCTGCATTGTTAACTAAAACTCAATATTCGTTCCCGTCTGGACACTGTAGGAATGCACTCAAATCATTTGGAAAGTTGGCTTGAAAAAATTAAAATGCACTTTTCAAATGAAGTTGATATTTTCAATCCGGGTATAAAAGAAACATCAATTATAACTAATAGAAATGTATGAAACTGTCTGGACCATTTCTCAAGACGAGGCGTGAAGGTATGGAGGTCATGTTTGACAGCTCCCTGATTTGGTACACATCAAGAGAGCTTGGCAGAGGCTGCGCTTGGCAGTTTTTATGATTCAGAGTCAGAATCAGAAGAGGCAAACAGACCGACATCTGAAAATCATTGATTTTAATTTTTCACTGTAATTTTTTTGTCATCGGAGGCTTGTGGTTAGCCCGAATCTAAAAGCATTGTCTGTCATCTTGCTTGGAAGCTATGCTAACAGGTTCAGTGGAAAAAGCTGCGAAGAACCGACAATGGCGGAAAGTAGGTTTCAACTTCAAACTTATATGGATGAAGGGGATTTTAAAATCGGTTGTTCGTGGTTCTTTCTATGAGCCGCAATATGATGAGCCGCCGATGGAGGAATAGGAGGTTGCTGCTGTAAAAAAAAAATGTATTTCCCAATTCTACAACATATATGAGCTAATATACAGATTCATGTTTCAACCGGTGAAATTTAACTTTCACAAATAAAAAAAACGTGACGTGATTCTGCCAAACAATGTTTCACAGTTATTAAGGATGAAAACACACGCAGCTCAGCTGTTAGAACAGCTTTAACCTCTGCCCGATAATTTTGTTTGACAAATGATCCATTTCTGGCTTTTTGCACCGAGTGTGTCCTGGCAGTGGTTGGATGGCTTAGCCTCATGTCTCTTCAGCGGTTTATCAATTTGTACGTGACCATCGACACTGATGTCAGGAAACTAAAGAGTTCACTATTTTCTGTTTGATGTTTAAATACAGTTACAGCCAGCTCATCTGTTTCAGTTGGAGTCATAGGAGAATATTAATAATAGAAAGTATTACATTGGGTCACAGACACTTTGCTGTATCATTAACTTCATAATATTGTTATGACTCCTATGTGATATGTCATTTCATCTGCAGGTTATTTATCACTAAAAGCACAGAAAGCTTGCTGTGAAGTTTCATGAAGTTTCCAATGACCTTGTGTCCATACCCGATGAACTGACTCCTTAAACAAAATGAGTCATTTGAATAGAAGTGAAATGAAAAGTGATTGAAGCTAAATCTTTCTACTCCAGTGACCATAAGGGAGCGAAAGCAGATGTGGAAGAGATTTTATGTCTTTTGAAACCTTGACCAAACCTCCTCCTTGACCGAACCTCCTCACTGACAGAAATCCTCCCAGCTTCTCTACAACGCTGCTCATCCTGCCGCCACGAATAACAGCTTAAACTAACGCAAATAAAATAAAATGAAATACAGAAAGTTTTAGTTTCTCTAAATAGGGGTTTCAAGGCAAAGCTGTGGGTGGTTGGACTGTGGGTTAAATGTCTCACTGAAAAGGACCACAATAACTCAACAACCTCAATAAGCAGGTCTTTGGTCCCTGTGGTCTCTGACTATGGTATTACTGCCATACAGGGCTGTCAAAACAAACGCAGAGGTTCCACACTGAACAGAACCCTAACCCTACGGCCACTGTATCCATGGGACTACATGACTGTGCTCTTCCAAACAGTTGTGCAAGACATTGGACTGAACCCCAACTTGACAAATAGAAACTTACTTGACCCCAACAACCCCCCCCCACACACACACACACACACACACACACACACACACACACACACACACACACACACACACACACACACACACACACACACACACACACACACACACACACACACACACACACACACACACACACACACACACACACACACACACACACACACACACACCAGGATACATATCTGATATCACAGTTGCTTTGGGTAAAGCAGTTTTCTATTCAGCTTCAAATCCATGATATCTCTGTTTGTTTCTCATCCTTTTATGAAACCTTTATATTTAACAAAATATGTGGCTCTTCTGCGTCACAGGCCCAGAGCAAACTTAAAAGTTTGTAAGTTGTTGTATCTTTAAGTTTTTGAGTCTACCGTAAATTCCGGACTATAAGCCGCTACTTTTTTCTCACACTTCGAGCACTGCGGCTTCTACTCCGGTGCGGCTAATGCATGGATTTTTTATGGGGGACAATGAGCTTCTGCCGCAAAAACATTTGACTTCGTCACGTCGGATCTTAATATCAGTCATTTTGCGCTTCATGCACGCACCCTCATCATGGAAAACACACGGAGAAATACATATGATGTAGCTTTCAAGTTAAAGGCGATCGACCTGGCTGTCAAAGAAGCTAACAGAGCTGCTGCACGTTAAGATGACACTGACAGCGACAACAGAGACTGAGGAAGTGAGTAATGAAGTCATTCTGAGGCAGTGAATGGATGGACTTTTTCTTGTGAAATATATTACGGTCATCTTTTTCATCAGCCGTGTTACAGACACCGTCGGCTAGGCTTCGTATTGTAACGGTTCATGTTGTAAAGTCAGTAGTTGATAATGTGTTCATAATTCCGATTATGTGGAGAGTCAGTGAATGCACCAGCGAGAACGTGTTGAGCGGCTGTATGAGAGAACGCTGGGGGAGACAGTTGGATTGTTGCGGCAAGTTATGGTTTTGTTCTCCGCTGTAAACGGCGTGGTCACGGCCGACAGTGATCGGGTTATTAAAAGTTATTATTTGAACGCTCTCGTCGTCCTTTAACGTCCGTACGGACGCTACAGTATTTGCGGATGTTACCGGTAGCCTACGTCTGTGTAAATAGCTCTTGTTATAGCGTGGACACCTGCGGCTTATAATCAAGTGCGGCTTATATATGTACAAATACATTTATTTACTTATTTTTAGCCGGTGCGGCTTATATCCAGGTGCGCTCAATAGTACGGAATTTACGGTAAATGTGTGGCCAATATTTTGAAAAAAATAAACTGGAGTTTTTTTATAAAATGTGTAAGTGAAGTCAATCTTGATCACATCAACGGGAACACCTTGGCTAAATGAAAAATAAAAATCAAAGAATCTCAATTCAACATGCATCGACAGCTAAAGTAGCTGTTCAGGCTACTTCACTAAGCTAGGCTTGTCAGCTAGCACCAATAGCAGTTAATCTGGTGTTACTTTTTTTTCTTAACAATAATGAGACTTGATATGATTTTGTTTAACAAACTCAGATATCAAGAACTGAGTTTAAAAATGTATAGTTTTAAATTTCAGTAAAAAGAAGGGAGTTAGCTTTAGCGTATCTAACCAGCTACTAGCAACGTCTATGAGGGGATCTTGAAAAAATATAAAAACATCTATATCTGTAGTACTATTCGGCACACGCATTATCATAAAGCTTGACACTAATCTGAATTTCGACAACAGTATCTTCTGTGTTTTGGCTTTATTCGACACAAACATTTAGTTCTTGTTTCTTAAACCTCCTCATACAGGCTGTTGTCGTGCTGGAAATGCTAAATCTAACTGTTGCTGGAACTGAGGCAGGTTTGAAGCCTTTTAACAAACTGTAACATCATGTCCAAAATCCCTTGAAGTCAGATCAGTCTATGGGTCGGACACACGACTTCTTCAGAAATAACGCTTATCCTTCATGAAACTGAAAGGGGTGAGTTATCCCTTCTCCCCCAAAATGTTTGAGTGCCGATCGAAACCTGAGCTCATCCGATCAATTTCAATTTCTAAAAAAAGGCTGTCATTTCTGCTGAAAATTCTGGCTTTTTTTGAACGCATGTGTATGTAAATTCCAGACCTTCTGCAAGCCATCCTCTAGCCGACAATCGACTGCAGGATTTTGCACTTCCTCATTGGCTTCATTTTTCAACACCAGAGGTTGCAGCTTGAAACATATGCACAACAATGTATTAAACCCAAAATTTTACAAAAGCCAAGTATAGCCGCATCTGATGTGACTAAACTGCTCCTGCAGTGTGCACACACAACACACACATTATTGTGTACAAAGAATCTCCCCCAATTAAATGAAATCATACACAAAGGTCAAAGCCAAATGTCACGTGACAGAAGTATTCCTGCAGTGTATGCTTTTAACACAAAAAGCAAGCTCAAGGCCATGCTGTTTTTCCCATCCAAGAATCTCTCCGCCTCCCTAAACCCAACGGAAACGGATGTGAAACAGATCTGCAGAAAAGACGCAGTACCTCACTTGATACAGTGTGGGAGTATGAGGTGGGATGTGAGTGGTTGTGGCCAGATAATGCAAATAAATAAAAACATGATTAAACTTAATCATTTCTGTCGTTCATTAACCTGTATGATTGTATGTCTGGGGCTGTAGTTGTACTTTAACAAACAGGAGACGACTGATGTGGAGCGGGCATTTGAGGACACTCCACAGCTTATAAGTGAGCGATTGAACATTTTTGTGTCATCTATTTCTTTCCCCGATGTTGCACATTTCACATGTTCGGTGTGCACTTGTGTCAAACGGCCGTCAGCACGAGTATGACTTTTTGATATGGAAAAATGATCTGCTTATTGTCTACCTTTACGGAGTCAGAAGGAAAAGTTTTCAACCGTCCTCGAGTCAGAAGTTGTGGTTTGTGACTAATGCCGAACGACAAGTGACCTTAAAGACAATCAATGATAGTTATCTTAAAAATGTGAGACTGGAAATGTGTGGTTTTCTTACTCTGCTTCAGGTTTAGGTTTGAAATTGCCTGCAACAAAAGCTTGGATCGCTACAGATATTTCTGAATTGTCTTTTGTGCTCTTGTTTGGAGAAAGAAAAATTCACAAATCGATGTTGTTGTCATGAAAGATTTGTTAAAAAAGTACAAGACTGTCGACAGCAAAAATACAGACTGAGACAAGGACAGCTCAGAGTGTCGTTTATGTAAGACTAGCAGTCATGGGGAAAAGAAACTGGTGGTTTAGCAACCAAATCTGCAGATTTATACAAAAAGAGGCTGGTAGTTTATTGACTCACGCACAAATTAATGTTATATCAGGCAGGAATTTAAAGGAGTAATATAGAACTCTGACATGTATAGTTAAAGATATTGGTACTGCGGTCTAAATTCAAAACATTGAAGAAAGCTCTCTCTCCCCGGCCTCCTCCTCCCTATTGTCTATTCGTATGCAGGTTTCAGACACTGAAGCTTCAGTGTTTAGCCAGCTCCGCCTCGGTCTAGAAACTCGAACCTTTTACAAAACGCATCTCAAACAATTTGACCTTGTCACTCGCCATGGAGCTTGTTAGAAAAACGCTTTGGGTAGAATTAGTTATATCCTAATCAGTTCACTTGCCCGCTTTCATCACTGCAACACCTGCAGGTTTACCGTGATCACTGGTACCACATGGAGGGAGAGTGAAGGGGGGTCCAAAACAGCCGTGTGGGGGTGCCTTATAACCACCTACCTTCTCTGGTCACAACAAAAACGGACCAGACTCAAAACGGAAATGGGTAGTATTTTCACATTGAATGTTTCCTTAATGTCTGATGATATAGTACGGCCATGTTATGATTTCATTCAGTAGATATCTTACATGTTGCTCCTTTAAAAGGATTTCACAATGGCGAATCCAGTCTCTTAAATCCTCGACATAGAAAGAGACGGTGAGTCCAGGGTTAGACCAAAAGAAAAACAGGTTCCCAGAATATTTACAGCCTGCATTCTGGTAATTATAGCTGTGGTCAATGATGATTTAAAGAGCTTTCAAGAGCTTTTTTATGGTTGGAGAAGTATTCTCTCCTGTAATGAAGCTTTGTGTGGAGAAAAAGCTAAATTCAATTCTTCTTTCAAAAAAATGTGGCTGCATGTGATGCAAAAACTTTGTAACTAAATTGTGCCGTTTTAAAATCTTATCTCTATGAGCACGTGTGAAAAACTTTTGTGTGTTGAGAATTTGTTTCCTCCCTGAGGGTCTGTAAGAAGGACTTAGTAACTTCATCTTCAGAAGATTGATTTTTAGATGGAGGTTTAAAAAAAAAAAAAGTCTTTCACTTCTTAAACATATTCTGCTCAGACCATCATTACCTGACAAAACCTGTTTGAGATTTTGACTTTTTTTTTGAAATTCAAGTTGCACTATGTATATTTGGTGATGAAATTTGAAAGTTGGAGAAGTGAATTAAATACTCAAACTTTATTTAAAAGGGAAAAATGGGTCTATGTACACTGTTTGAATCAAAAAGGCGACCAGCAGAGTTACAGCTTCACTGTTGCAGAACCACCACAGTAACTTCTCACCAATAGCATTTTATTTTCAAACAGTGCAGGGACCAAATGTTCCTCTGAGGACAGTTTGTGTATGGAGTTATGAACACACGACACAGAATCTGTATAATTCTCCAACTTTCAAATTTCTCTCCCAAACTCCAAAGTGCAGTTGCAATAAGGCTCATCGAGGAAGCATGTTTTAATTCTATCCTTACAATAAGAGTGGTACAGTAAGTCTGTTTTTTACACACACATATAAACCCATTCAAAACACTATTAAAGCTTCAAATATCTCTGAGAGTACTTACAATTAAAAACAGTTGTTTATGTTTTTACACTTACTCTAAAACTTCTGAACTGAAATAAATCCATTATTACACAAACATGAATCTGTGTCTCTGTCTTGTGATTTATATTCATCACTGTTCATCAATTGTTTGATTGTAGTCATTTGAAAATAAAACATGTTGACAGTAAAAGTTTTGGAGCCAACATGAGCAACACAGAGTGGAGTGTCCTCTGAGCAGCTGCTTGATAGCAGCTGCTTGTTTACACAGTGATAAGTGTCTTTTGAAGTGGATGGTTTTCACATTAGGTTTTGTTTGAAATGCCAGGGCAGATTTGGTTTAAACCATATTAAGGTTACAGAAACAGACAAGAGACACAGATCCTTGCATGGACTCACTGTTTCACATGGGCATCTTTTTCTTTTTCTTTTTTAAGATGTAGGACTATCACGAGATTGTTGTCATGAATGTGGATAATTGTTCTAACTGGATGTGCGGTGAGAAAAGAGAACATGTTCAAACCCAGTAAACATCTGGAAATGACACAGCTTGCTAAAAAAAAAAAAAAAAACCCAATCCAATAAAAACCCCACATTGTTATTCTGTCACCTGTTAACCAATCTGAGTAAATGCGCAGTTTCAGGGCCTGCTTCAAGTTTGTTTTAGCCTCAATATTTGATCATAAATCAGGGGAACATTTGGGACTTGAGTTTATTGTTCCGCCTGCAGAGCTGCACGTCAGCCAACACAAATAAGAAGTGCTACAGAACAAACACATGGTCAATGGTCTTACCGCTTACAGAGCTGCAGGGGAAAGTTGCGGGGTCCCGTCCTGGTGTCAGGAGTTGGAGGAAGAGTTTTGCAAAGATGTCACGAAGTGCAGAAAGGCCGAGCACGGAGTCAACTTCTCCCTCTGTCAGATAACGTTCATGTGAGACACGGCTGTCGCTTTCTGCCAGAGGAAAACGACCAGCTGCGTTTCAGGGAAACAGCGTCAAGTTAGAAAATGAGATTGCGCAACATCCGGTCGGGATCTTCAAAATTAAAGTCCTCTTTTAAGCTCTCTAGGTTTCAGCTGGGTTCTGCCAATTTATAATGTATCCTTCTTTATAGTTGCAAGGATGAGATATCGTTATCTGTTCCTACAGTGTTTGCATTTAAACATTAAACATTTAGCAACTGGTAAATTATTCATTTTAGGAGGCCTATCCGAGCATACCTTTTGGGAAATGAATAAAGTTTTCACAGCTTCTTGTGTGTTTCTGGCTTGTTAACCCAAATGTTTACAACTTTAACTAAATTATAATAAATAAATGAACAAAATCTTGTTCTTTGGAGAAAAATAAACATCCAGTACACGATATTGGGCTCTGGAAGAAAAAAAAACTGATCAACAGTTTTTACCATCTTCTGAAATGTTACAGCCTGAACAAACGATTAATCAATCAAAGAAATATCAGGACATTAATGAACAATAAAAAGAGAAAGTCACAGCCCTAGAAATAACCATAGGATAGGCATTTGGGTGTAGCAGCTTTCACACAGTATACAAAGAATAAAGTATATGTCCTACATTCAGAACATTTACAAAAAAAAATGCATGTATGCCTAAAGTCCCAAAATTGAACTCATAAAGAGGATGAGGTATTTCTGAATCAGATTTGGATTTACAAAAAAGGAGTGATCACTGAAGTGTTGAAAGTGAAGTTTGTGCTAGTCTTAATGACTCGGCAACTTATTGAGTAGTACATGAATAATCAAGTAAATTGGACTTTATTCATCTCCAAAATATTGAGGAGTAGAAAGGCAAAAAAAACCAAACAACCCAATTGAAATAAAGCCCATAAATGATGTGATAATAGCCTCTTTGTCCAGTACTTAACCAATTAGCATCTAGAACAGACTGGGAAATATTTTTAAGTACTTGAAATTTGTAGTTATTAATTCATTTTCAAGTTAACTGATTGCTTTTATTTAGAAGTAGCTCGTCTGTGTTGACTTGTATGCAGCCTGTTTCTGTGAACTTGACTTCTCTTGCAAAGTCCAAAGACGTCAGAATTAACCCCACCTTCCTGGTGAGTCTATTCCCACCAGCCAATACAACACTGACTGGTGCTACATTAGACGGGTTGAGTTCTAGTGATCCATTCAAATTAAAGTAAGAGACAGACTGTTAATTCAATCCAAATGTTATTTATTTATTTTCACTCTTGCGTCCTCTGAGGGGCATTTTAAATACAACCGCAGATAAACTTTCCTTTCAGCTTCACATCCATCATGAAATATGGAAATAAAGAAGAAACAATAAAACGTGTATCACACAGTTTAAGCATGAAATACAGTATAACAAAGTGGTGCATACACATTATAATTCTTTGCATCCTATTTTCAAAAGTGTGTCTATAATGTTTATTGTTGTTGTTGCTTTGTGTGTCTTTCCATCTCTCTCTCTTTGTCTCTGTCCCACTTTCTAAGCCCAACACAGCGGCAGCAGACGGCTCTTCAATGTCAGTCTGGTTCTAAATGGCCAACAGGGCACTCCTGTAGGCCTACACCTTGACAGGTGCACAGCTTGCAGGAATATGACAAATAATTCAATAATACCTGGTACAGAGAAAACTACTTCTTCAACGTTACTGTCACTTATTGTGAGCGTGTGCCACACATCATAGATTCATTTTTCATGAGTTTCCTTGTTTGAGGGTTCTGCCTCGTTTTCCCCGTCTACTGTAACTGAGCTCATGGTGGATTTACGTTGGGTCTGATTACGGGATGCTATTGTTGTTGCAGAGTCGTTTATTGAACATCCATTAGGGAATCATTGACAAACTGAGCAGCTTCATTCTGAGAGTGCATTCATGTTAGTAGTGACAGAGTTATGGCATCAATTATCCTGCACAGTGAGTTTGGCCTGTGCAGAGGTCTTGACCTGCGTGCCGTGTGTTAAAAGCCTTCACACACTGAGCAGCAGGGCCCGAGTCTGACCTCTGCTTTCCTCTGAGCTCATTAGCAAAGATTCCCGAGAGGAAATGGTTCACGATTCTGCAGCCGGAGAAGCAAACGGGCCAAAAAGAGGCCAGGAAAACAAACAATGACATTTCAGGAGGGATGATGCAATTAGGCACTGTTGCATAATCAGGGGTCTACAAGAGACTAAATCCAGCCACTAAACAACAGGAGCAACAGATGAGGCGGCTCAGTTTAAGTGTTTTTTTTTTTTAATTTTCATTGATTTTTGTCCAACTGAGAACACGATGAGACACTTTATTAACCCTTTGCAGGAAATGATATCGTCACAGCAAAGTTATCCAGCGTTCAAACTGTGTTCAAGTGAATTAATAAATAAATATGAGTACATATGAATGTCCTCCTTATTGTGATGGCAGTTAAGAGAAAGGACTTTCTGCATCGTTCAGTGCTGCGCCTCGAGGTGATCAGTCTGTTGAATCACATGCAGGGTGTTTCGTGGGTGTGCACGGTTTCTCAGAATGGACTTCAGGTTTGAACGCGTCCTTTAATCTGTGACCTGCTGAAGATTTTCCAGTTCAGTCCTAATAGTAAATAGACTTCAGCCTCTCGAGTGCTTTCTAGTCTTCTGACTACTCAAAGTGCTTTTACACCACAGGTCACACCTCCACATTCACACACTGATGATAGAGGCTGTTAGTAGGGAAACCATCAGAGGGACCTAATCCCATTCATACTCATTCATACACCGTCGACGAAGCAGCAAGTCGGAGTGTCTTTCCCGAGGACACATCGTAACATGTGACTGTAGGAGCTGGGGGTTGAACCCTCGACCTACCGACGACTCTACCAACAGAGCCAAGCAACATCCGCCCAAATGAACAACATCATAGGTGATACTGCAGACGGCCTTCATTTTGTTATTTCTGTGGATTTGTAAGGGCCAATGGGGAATCTGAAAAAGCTGGATTTTTTTATTGACCTACAGTCCAAAACTAGAAGAGATGTTTTAATGACAAAGAAAGCCTTTAAAACAGAGAAAATGACAAGTCCTTTAGAGGTCAAAGTAGAACATGGCATGTTTGAAATATCAGCCTGAAAATAACAAACATGGCCCCTTTAGAATATTCTAGCGTTGAAAAAAAAATCCTTTTGTGAAGTATTTATGACCAAAGAGCTTTTTACAGTTTTTGTAACTTAACCTTTATTCACCCGAGAAAGAAAATCTTTGAGAATAAAAATGTCTTCATGAAGAGTGTCCTGTCCTTGACAGGAAGCAGCAGAATTAACAGAGTCTGGAACAAACTGCGAGCAGCCACAAATACAAATGAAACGCATGATGAGACATTTAAAGTAAATGTTTGTTAAGATCATCCACAAACACATCAGAGTGAACATCTACAAATGTGTTGAGTGCATCTTTCTGATATCTAAGGAAAAGTAAAATTTAGTCTTGGTCTCAAGTTTGTTCATGCACTTGTATGGTTTATGTTGAATTTGGCGCCCCCTGTGGCCAAAGCTTTACCTCGTACCTCTTTTTTTCATGATCTTGTCCTATTGGGTTTGAAAACAAGAAACACCCACACATAACATTTTATTATAATCTTTGTGGAAAATATATTATTAAAAGTGTATTTTTTTCTCTTCTCGCTACCTTGTCAGGGAGCGACACCGACACAGCAGTTTTCTTTAAAGAGACATTCATATTAATTCCAGTCTGTTTCATGAACAGATCAAAAACTCCTCACCACATTATATTCATTAGACAGAAGCGTTTATTTAGACTCTTGCATTCAGTGTGACTCTGGGCTTGTTCATTTGTCTCTCAATCAAACAGACATAAACATTTTGTTCCCAACAGTCGCCCTGCATCCACACTCCCGTACATCATCCTGTCAGAGAGGTTTGGCTGATTATCCACTCTGCTAATTGTAGGTCTTCAGCTGCTCATGCACTCAGTCCTTAACAAGCTGCTTTTCACAGTGACGTACTTCAGAAAACATCATCAGTGCTGCAGCTCAGATGCAAAATCATTAGAGAAAGAAATGTCCAAAAAGGAGATAGGCTCCCTGTTGCAATGAGAGAAGTACTACAGGACATAATGTACCATTTTTTAGCTATTGTACTTGGAATCCGTCCTCTGGATTCAATTTCCCCTCCACACCTGCTCTCCCAGGAGGCGGAGGAGGCTGAGTCTGTCTGTCAGAAAGAGCATTTCCACCTTTACAATTTAGTTTCAAGAAAAAAAAAAAGCTATTTTCCCCAATCCTGAACAACCACCACACCTGGCGAGATAATCATTCAGAATTACGATGTGCTCATTTCTCACCTCTTAAAATCCAATTTCAGTGATTACATCTGGAGGCTGCTTCAGAGGCTCATTTAACTTTGGCAGGTAATGGACTTCAGTCTTTACGTTCTGACCAAACCCACATGAGTGCTCTGCAGGTTGCAAAGGTGCAAATTGTGCCAGGAGATGTGACGGCTACTCCCGTCTTGCTGTCATTTAGTTTAGAAGGACCTGAAGGAGCAATTTGCCCCTTAAAATGGAGCTTTTAACCCGCGGTTGTAATGATGGAACATAACGAATGAACATTACAGGGACCAGGCAGGTTTCATTACCTCGTCCTTCACTCCTCCAGCACAAAGCTAAAGGCTCAGGCGTTTCATAATTCACACATTCAAAACCAAAGGCTCTTTTTAAAATGTAGTTATTTCTTGGTAACCTTTGACCACAGTGATGGTCGTTTAGTGTACCTCCAGCTGTCGGCTCCTTTTGTTGTTGTCAGTCGCTTCTAAGTTTTCTTGTTTTCTTTATTAGTGTGTGAACTGGAATGAATGGAACCAGAACATAAAAAAAGTCTTTAACTTTATTTACATAAAAAATACATACATTTCTTTTCTTTCTCTTCTATTTCATGTGTAGTGTTGCATGCAATCCAAATCGCTGTAGTCCAGAAACCTGAGAAAAACTATATTTTTTTGATGTTGTCATTCATTATATTTTATTGAAACATAACACTCTATCTTGAATAGTGGGAAGTGTAGTTCTTTGTGTGTATTGTGGCGTGTAGGACTGACGGGGAACAGTTCCTCTTCTCCTCTTGTAAATTACTTTGGACCGGTTTTTTATTGGGGGAAATAAAATGGGTTTAAAGCTGGTTTGATCTGGGTTGTCGGATGGTCATAAACGCACCTTGTCTTTACTGAGGTGTGCACAGAGCGGGTGCTGGATCGCCTTTAAATGAAGTGATGAAGACTCAGGTGAAGCAGCAGAAAAAAGAGGACCCACACCCATGAACTTGTGTTTTATTAGTGTGTGGATGCTGTAAATGTCATGTAAAAAGGAGTACAGCTTCTTGCAGTAACTCTAAAAGTAATGGAGCAAGTATGAATTATGTTTTGTCTTCTTTCTTTTCAGTTGTGATAGTTTTATTTCTCTTTCAGACATATTTACTGCGGTTCAACTTTTTCCAGTGTAGAGTCGTCACAATTTCGCAGGCTCTGCTTTGAAAACAGTTTCTTACGCTCAGGCTATGTAAAGGGGGGTTTAAAGTCAAGAGTTTGACCTAAAGGGATTTCTACAAAACATCCCAAAATCAGTGTATTTCAAGAGACAATAAAGAATTGTCAACATTTTAAAAAAAGAAGATCAGGCTGTGATGTAACAGAGGTGGGAAGTTGTAGTGGTTAAGTGTGCAAACAAAACATGAGCAGTTATAAGAAATACAAATAGCTTCCTGTGAGAACAAACATTTGGAAACATTTAAGAAACATCAGGGTTTGTGTCCGAATACTAAAACATTAAGATTAGGAAATAGCTGTAATCCTGGTTAAAGGGAAAATACGGAATATTACAACCAAATCAAATGTGGCCATAGAGACTCGTCTGTCATGATAACTTTGTACTCAGCAGCTCTGCTACATAGATCAGGATCAAGGAATTTGTATTTAATGTTGGAGCCTCCCTTTTGTAGTCTTCGGGGATCTAAAGCTGTGTTCCCTTTACCTCGGAACTGGGAAGTCGGAGCTGGGAATGACGTCACACCCGAGTTGAGCGTGTTCCAGTTGCGAGTCGGAAAAGCAACATGGACACCTCCAGGAGTACCTTTGTTTTGCTAGCTAATACCAGACCATGACAACACACTATGTGATAGTTTGTGCACAAAAATATCATGACAGCATGTCCACAGAGAGAACTTACACGATACTTTCGGTGAGTTTAAACTTATAAATACTGTAGTTACAGCTTTATAGTACGGTTGAGGCACGGAGCGGCCATGTTGGATTCTAACTCGGGCTACTCTGGGTTCCTCCGACTTTCCAACGAGTAAATACGACTTCAGGGGGGCGTTCTGCTTGACACTGACCGGGAACTCAGAATTTCCCACTTCCCAGTTCAACTGGAATGTGTGTGTAAAGGCAATTTGACTTTGTCAACTTAGTAAAAAAAAAAGGTCAAAATCAAACTGGCCATTAAGCACTGGAAGAATCCAAACAAAATTGGTTATTTCCAGACAAAAACTCAGTTTCTTTTGTGTTTATAAAATATTCTTTGCTTATTTTCACAAGATTAATAGAGTCCATGTTTTCTCAATGTGAGTCCTGCAGTTCCTGGCTGGTACATGTTTGCCTCCTTGCATTTATGCATTACACTGCGATTAATATTTATATCCTATTTTTATCAAATGGGTTATCATTTTGCATCTTGTGCAATCTATTTTCACTTTTATTCATAACATTATTTTTTGCTGTTATTACATTTTGTCATTTTCAATTTGAGTTGCATGTCTTGAATGGAAGTGGCTCTCCAAATAAAGATAATTGCAATGATTGTAGTTAAATTACTGTAGAGCAAGGCCATACATACTTTTTTCTTATTTTTTTTATGACACTGATTTTAGTGCGGAAACAGCTGGCATTGAGAAAGGAGAAGTCCAGTGTGCCCACGGAGAGATGGACCATCAAGAAGAGGAACACAAACCGTATGCCCCCTTCAAAACACATAACCCCAAACAGCTGACCTCTATCATTCATCTATGGTTCAAATGTTACATAAACTACATGATAGTTTTTATGACACCAAGGCTTTGATCCATGCTTCAGGTTAAGATCCTTTCTACACTTAACTAACTGAGAAATGAACTTTTAGGGCCTTATAGTAAACAAACAAACAAACACTGAGACTCTTACAGCTCCTAAATAAATATGTCCGTCACTGCTTTCCAGCATCAAAACAAGGAATCAAAACTGCTCTGCCTCCAGGCGGTTTCGGCAGGGTTGTGCCAAGGTCAGAGGTTCATGTTGACCTCTGCAGGCCTGGGACAGGGCAGCGGTCACATGCTGGCCGCTTTGTAGAAGTGAGAGTGGGAAGTTGTTGCTCTTACTGTGGCAACCTGGATGGCACACGAGGTGACATTGAGGGCACTGCTCTGCATTTTGGGCAGTTGAATTCACACACTGACCACTGTGGGAACTGTTTTTCTGCTTTGATTTAATTGTGGCAGAGATGAGTCAGAGCATAAATTGATTCAGACGGCTGAGGGTTTCAGAAACAGGGATGTTTGTGTGGGCAGAGGGATTATAAATGCTTTCAGTTCATTTCACCTTTACTGAAGAACTTTTTACTGATTTTATGTCTGTCATTTACAGCTAAATTTTTTTTTAAAAAAAGGTCCGATATGTAATATGTATCTGCTGAATTAAATCATAGAATGACCTTACCAGAGCCTCAGATATTAAGGGAGCGATCACAAAGGTAATCAGGAAGGTGCACAAAAAGCTTCAGCATTTTTTTTAATAAACTCCAGAACCAGAAACATGGTCAAACCAGGATAATACATTTTGGAGAGGCTTTTGATAAAATGGGGAGAGGTTAGAATGAGGGAAGGTTTGAAGACCGATACAGAGTTGGCTAAACACTGAAGCTTCATTGTCAGCGACACGCAATTTACAAAAGACAGAGAAGAAGAAGATTTATCGTGCTGGATTTGATGTCAAGTTCAAGATGCTTTAGAAAGCACAAATAATCAATAAATCACAAATAATATAACATAGGCAGTCATAAACCAGCAGAAGAATCAGCCATAGTGTTGGTTATCTGCTGATCGACTGTCTGTAAGCCTGCTTTGATGCAGTACGCTCACCTGAACACTTCTTTTCGTTTCACCTGGACCAAACCAAAGCTGACTTTATCCCACGTTTTCAATGAGTTGTGTTTTCACATGATACTTGCATATCACCTCATTGTTTCTGTCTCAAAGTCCTTTTAAACACTTTTTCCTGAACCTTCCTGAACACCGCAACCTTAACGTTTAGAAAAAAAGTTTTGCGGGTCTTGTTAGCTTGACAAGTAACCTTGATCTTCAACCAGAGCCGGACTGTTCTGTCTAAACACTCTGTTTCTGAGCCGTACATTTAATCCCTGTGTGTCTTTGAAAGCAGCAACTTGTTTATGTTATATGTTTTGTTTTTTTATCCCAACACACAGCTATTTTATACTATACTTCAATCATTTTGTATCACAGTCATTAAAACAAGTGATCTTTGCTGCATAGAAATATGTTGTCAGGGGGGAGAGTTAATTACAACAAGATGTGCGCAGAGCTAAAGCTTCAAATGGGAATCAGGTGACAGTCAGTCGAATTAATTCAGGATGTTAGAGGACAGAGAGACTGTCTGCATGAGTCAGCAATGAAACTAATACAGCTGGAAACCTTGTCAAGTAGGATGAGAACAAACAAACAGCTGTTGGCTTATTATAGACACGAAACAATAAAGGATGAAGGGATTAGTGAAGAGAGACAATAAAGAGTATGAGAAGGTACAGGAAGAAGGACTTTGATCAGAGGAGGTGAGGTCCTCAGACTCTCAGCTGCTTCATGGATGGATCGACGTTTGTGTTTGATTCTCCCTCCTCCCACAACTAACACAAAGACTTAAAAGGTGTCTCAAAGAGCTCCCCCTGCTGACTGGCTGCAGTATAGGTCAGACAGCCAGTCACCTTTGACCCATGGGATATTGGTCAAAGTTAAGTTACAGGCCAAATAATGTTTCTGAAAACCAAATAAAAAGCTTTTTTGCTGATCTAAGTCTGACTGTTTAGAGCTGCTAGCGCCAATATCGCAGTTAATGGACTGGAGTTAATGGCCCCTTGGATACGATGTCCAATAATGTAATTTATTTCTGATCATGCTGATTTATTCCATCGTGTTAATCTGTTTCTGAACAGATTAGTTTTAATTAATTATTTGATGTTATTAAAAGTGGTGCACTGCCTTGATCTGCAATCTATCTTCTGCACTGTTGGATACGCAGAGGGGGAGGGGCTAGATGAAAGGTAAAAAGAAAACACACTAAAGTAGCTGTTATTGAACTTTCCATAACAACAAGTGTTGGCTTCAAACCAACACAAGGATCTGTTCTGCTGTCGACTGTAATGACTTGAGGGAGCGTTGCTGTTTTATCGGAAAGTTACTACTGTGTTTTGGTTTATGGAAGGGGCGGGACATTAACGCTCCAAATGACATCACCAACGCAAGACATCAGCGATACTTACAAGCTTTACTTTTCAACAATGAGAGGTGGGGAGACAGCTCGTCCATCTTTATATGCAGCCATTGGTCCGTATAGTTACACTATCTTTAGAGTCAGTGTAGATTTAATAATTCCCCAAGAGAGAGATAACCTTCATGTGACGGGGGCGTCGAGCAGAGCTGAGCTGAGCATGAGTGTGTACCTGTGTAGTAATATTACAGAAGGAAATGGCAAAGAAAGTAATGATAGAGGAAGAGGGTGAGACTTGGCTGAAAGGAAAAGGTTGATGAGTGTGTGTGAGTCATTTCGGTGTGTGTGATAAAAAGATTCAGAGCTGAGAGCAGGGTGGTATGTGTGTGTGTGTGTGTGTGTGTGTGTGTGTGTGTGTGTCAGACCTTTTTGCTGCTTGTTTCCTGCAACAGGCTGACAAGGTTATTTATTGGTGGAGAGCGCTGTACCTGGCATTCTCCCTCAGCACATGTTGTGATGTGGGAGTAATGCTGCTCTTCTGAAAAGCAATTAAAACCATCTGGGATATAAAAAAAAAAGGAAGAAAAATAACAAGCGACCCCGGGAGCCCTCGCCATAAATAAACAACCAAAAGGGCTTTTTTATACTGGAGGTAGAGTTTACTGTTTACATCAGACATCATGTGCAAAGAATAAAACTGACGGTCCATTCAAATATTTTCCGTAAACTGTTCAAAATAAACCCAAACGAATGAATGAATACTTTTCTTTTTCTCGTGCAAAGCTGTGTTTATTTTCAAACTGTTGCAATGACAGATGTCAAATAGACTTGAAAAGGCAGCGTGAAGGATTTATAAGAATCTATCGATGAGATTCAATACTACTACTAACTTGTGAGTACCTCACCCTTCTAATGTGCTTGTTTTGTTTCGTGTCAAAACGTGGTGTCGTAACATTCAGCACACTTCACCACAAACCACATGCAAGCTCAGGTGTTGACAAGTGCAGTCAATACAGCAGGTGGCAAAAACTGCAGTTTCTCAAGAGGCCAGTTGGGGCTTTACTGCAAAAGCAAGTTAACTTCCATTAGGACCCAACAATGCCCAACTGGATCCATAACTGACTAAAGGCATTGAATAAAAAGTGAAAAAACATGGTCTCCTTTGTTCAAATCTGATTCAGAGATTATTTTTTATTACCAAGTCAATGTTTTCCTGAGAATCCATAAAAATCAAGTGATTGTTTTCCTTCTGAGCGAACCTGAAAGCCGTTTAATGGTTGTGTTGAGTTTCATTCAGCAAATGAAACTCAAGATGAGTTTATGGGATTTTACTGAGTTTCGTGAGTTGTTGCTTCTCGACAGATGTAATAACCACGCTTCAGGTCATTCTGGGGTGAACACACAAGAGACGAGTCAGCAACTTCAAAATAACACATAAAACTAGATTACTTTAAATTCGTCGTCACTGGTGAACTCTGTACTATGGACGCCCTGAACATGGACCAGACTCGGGCTAAAAACTGACCTTGAATAGCAAATCACCAGACTGACTTTAGAGTCGCAAACTTATCTCCGATGAAAACCAGAAACTCCCACTGACTACCATCCAAAGTAGTTCAACTAGTCTGGTGACTTTTAGTGCCATGATCTCTTAAATACAGCATTCAGACTGGCTTCTTTTAAAGACTTTTGATTACATCTAACTAACAGCTGGGCACTTCAGACATAATGGAGCAAGTTACTTCCAGAAGATTCACTCTTCTTTTAGTTTCATGTAAACCATCATGAGCTCATCCTGCCGCAGATGGGCTTTTCTGCCACTTGGGGGCAGCAGAAACACTGTAAACAAAACAAAGACCAAACACACGGACATGTATGTTAATAACAGAAGAATGACCAGAATTCATTGCTGCTTCCAGGCGGTGTGGCCTGAACTTCCACAGGAGATTATTTCAACCTTAATAGTAACATAAGAGCGCTTCCTTAAAATGATCAATGTTACAGTGTACAGAAGCTGGAGCCAGACACTCTTTGATGTGACTGTGTGTGTCTGCGTGCGTGTGTGTTTGCAGAACATTCAGAGATATTGTTCTGTCTCTAAAGAAAGCTGTTATGGATTTATTAATTTCTTTATGTTCCTGCTTTATCAGAGCCCATTCCAACAAATACATTACTTCACAGCAAGTAAATTATTTGGACATTTTCAATTAATGCTATTTATTTTCAGATAGAATCATATTGCCCCCTAGTGGTCACTTTGCATATTAACACTCAATTTAAAACACATTTAGTTGTACTGAATGTTTTTGATCTCCTGATAGAACAAAAAAAAAGGTTTGACATTTGAATATGATTTTAAGGAACCTTGAGTTTGGTTCTAGCTGCACAAACCTTCAATTTAGACAATGGTTATTGTTGCCGTCATAAGAAGTATTCATGTAAAATTAGGCTGGAGTTCAGTGTTGTAACCTAAATGTTTCATTTAGTTCAGTCAATCAGAGACTCGATTAAATTCTACTTTGTCACATTTAGCTGAAAAACATAAAGATGCTTGATCTCCTAAGCACCTCTACAATGATCAACACTTCTTATACAACCTTTTGTATTATGATGGATCGACTTTGTCCAGGGTATTTTTCTACTTTATGTGGGATTTCTGCAACATTTTTTACTGTATGAAGGAGATAAAATCCTTTTACAAAAATGTTATAATAAAAAGAAATGCATTTGTCATTCTGTGTGCCCGTGTGGTGAGGAGATATCGATATTGCATTACAAAACACCCACACACGCACACACACACAGCAGACATTGATACAGAGGGAGTAGTTCAGTGAAGTGTAAAAACGTTAATAGGATCACTGACAAGATAATTAACTAATGAGGCTGATGGAATTGTCTGCGCTCTGTCAGGAGAAACACACTCCTCTCTCACTGATTATCCTCCTCCTCCTCCTCTTCTTTCACGATGCTCTCTTCTCACATCTGCTGCATCTCTCTGCCTCAAACACCATCTCATACATCGTTTCACTACATATTTCAGCTTACAAATTATAATCAAGCAAAGTGAATTTGACTAAAGGGATCGAGGCCTTTGTCTTTTGTCAATTCACTTTTCCTCCAGCCTTTTCTTCTTCTTCCTGTTTCTGAATGAGAACGGTTCTATTTCAATCTTCACTGGTTTATTTAAAGCTCCTGTAAGGAACTTTGAGATCGTGGCGGATAGTGGACCAAGCCGCACCGATTGTCTTTGCAGAGACAAGAAACTCCCCAAGGTTTACTTTACCAGTCACACGTTTAACATATAGATTATCTTTGCTGTGTCTGTTTCGGCAGTCTACTGTTAATCATTTTGACTGACACCTACCCCGCGGCAAGGGTTTCTGAGATTTAAAGTAACATCATGGAAACAGTTGATCTTCATGCCTGTGGCCTCGATTGCTTTTATATCTCACATCATTACATTAATATTCACTTTTGTGTTTTTATAGCTACCGACAAAATCACAGGAGCTTTAAAAAGACATTTTCTGTATCTGAATACGAGGCAGTTTAAGCAATAATGTAAGTTTTATATGTGCAACTTACAGACATCTGTTGCTGTTTGTCTTCTCTTGTGCTTCATTTAATTGTTTGTTTGGTAGTTGTGGCTCACTTGGTGGAGTCGGTCATCTCTCAGCTGGAAGGATGAGGGTTCGATACCCAGCTCCTGCAGCAACACGTGTCATGTGTCCTTGGGCAAGAGTGCTGCTTCGTAGACGGCGTGTGGATGCGTATGAATATGTAGGTGTGTAAAAGCACGTTGAGTAATCAGAAGACTAGAAAAGCGCTATATAAGCTCAAGTCCATTTGTTCCTGTTAGTGTGCTTGTTTTCTTATATTTGTTGTGTTTGTCAAATAGATTTTGTGGTCATTCTTTTTGGTCTGTTTTCACAGCTTCTATCACCACATGCACTCTCATTTGGTAGAAACAGTGTGCTTTGGTACCTTCTGAGGCTTTAACAGCAGGTGTAAAAGACGAATCCTATCTTTTATTTGACACAAACTTAATCATTTAAAATCTCTACGAATAGCTCTTGTGAAAAATCACAACTTTTAACGAATGTCTTCTTTCCTCTGAATGGTCCTTCAAAAGCTTTTACAGCAGTTTACTGATTCGCCAACGCTGCTGCTGGTTAACAGTTAACCTCCCTTTACGCTTGATTTCACAGTTAAAGTAACAATATCTAAAAGCAGAAAACTGACGAGGTCAAAAACGTGTGATTGTTGCGTCGCCACCGAGGCTGTGACCGCTGCAGAAACATGACTGTTACATTGTGTTCGAGTGTCACTGACTGACTGCAGCAGCTGATTTATTACTAAGACACTAAAAGGCTTTCTTTGTGTCGCGCTATGAAAGCCAGGAATGTTGGACGCTCCATTAATTAGGCAGTTTGTTGTGCTTTTGTTCGAGGAACACTGGTAATCATTAAGCCACTGTGAGCGCACAAAAGCACACGCACACAAAGGTGTAAACATCGAAGAAAATCACTCCAAATCTTTGAAGGTTCTTGGTTCATTTCTGTCTATGATTGAAAGAAAAAAGTGATCAGAGAGACTGATGATTGAAGCCGAGGGAGGAAAATACAAGTTAAAGTGCTGCAGTCAAAATCCCTTTGAATAGATGTAAATGTTCCTAAAGTGTCATAGTAAGAGTTACTATGAGTTATATATCTAACAAAGTCTGCTTTCGTACAAACACTAAACTCCTGAAGGTTTATTGACATTTTTCACAGACATTTACGCATTTTCTTCTGCTTATCCGAGGTCAGCTCGCGGTCACAACAAGTGCAGTAAGTTAACCCAGACTTCCCTCTCTCCAGCAACTTTTTTCCAGCTCCTCCTCCTGCAAACTCTGGGTCTAGTAAGAGCTTTATGTGTGAACATTTTTACCTGCAATGTTTTCTGCCAGCACCCCCGAGTCAAATTTCAGCAGATGTGTCAACACAGAGGTGACCTGAAATATATTCAGGACACCTCTCCACGAGTAAGAGGGAGGGGGGAGATGATGTTTATTTACTGCGACCAACGCACAACCAGTACAGTCTCTCTGCACGTACAGAAACTTATTTTTTCTGTTCGTCAGTTTGTTCTTGTCCTTTTAAAGACATCCCATTTCTCTTTGTTTAGTTTAGTCAGATGTTTCCCAATGTTTTTAAATGTCCACTCTCACCTCTTGCATTTTCTCTGTTATTTTTACTTCATTACTGATTTTAAGATTAAAGCCTTTTTATTTGAAGTATTCCTTCCACTTTGTGTATTCTGTGTTTTTTTTACATCATCATAATTGTAATTGTAGAGCACTTTGTGCCAAATCCTGTTATGTTTAAATGTGTGGAATAAAAACAGAAGTTTGACCAAGTCTAAGTTCTACATTTGGGATATTATCATCTGAAATGTCATATTGCATTGACTGAACAATATTAATAATTACAATTAGTGTAAAATCTGAAACATGTAATTATTTCAAATTTAAGCAGCAGGAAAAAAAAAAAAACATTTGTAAAAAGTCACGTCCTGTCCATGCAAATCCAAAGTATACTTCAGTGTACTTCCAGCTCTGCAGTAAAAATCTGTGTGGACCATTTTCTACAAGTAGGGGGCAGTATTATCAAGTGTAAATGCAACATATACACAACACAAGTGAAAATCAATCTGATGCCTCTCTCCTAACACACAAACATGTTCTGTCAGTACCAGGGCTGTATGTTAACACAGCAGTCTGTTCCTCTGTGTGCAGAAGCAGGAGCAGCAGGAGTATTACAAACCTTCAAACCGGACTGATCCGCCTCACGCTGGACAACGAAGGCAGAAATGAAGAATCCCTGAGCGGACATCTCAACATTTTATTTACTCTGTGTTCTCAGTAAGTCAGTAACACATCCCAGCCTTTGATCCTCTTCCCCTCCCTAACGGCATCATTCAGAGAAACTACAACATATCACTTCATTGGCCCATCAGCCATGTTGACAGATATCATGGCAGCGACTGAATAAAGACTGCCATACTGTCCTCCTCTCTCTCCATCTGCGATCTTATATCGCTCTGCGGGGCTAATACAAACATCAAAACCTGTTACTGTATTTACAGACTTTTACAAACACTGCATTGAGTGAAACTTCTTCATGCCAAGTGGAAACGATGATCCAAACTTTCATATTAAAATATTAACGGTTGGACACGAGCTGTGTTACTGAGCGTGTATATCAGAGTTGAGACTTCATCTTGTTTTAGTTTTCAGTCTTTCTTAGTCTTGCTTGTTTCTCTTTTGTGTTCATGTGTCCTAGTGTTGCTTGTTTACTTGTTTAGTCTTTAATGTTTTCTGTGGTTTTCCTCGTGGCTCCTTGTTTTTTCCTTTTGTGAAGCTTGTGAAGCTTTTCTGAAGTTTGTTCGTTGGACTTTTGATGAACTTTGTTTTTGCCTTTGGATTTAAATAAATAGTCTTCTTTTCGTTCTGCACTTGGATCCTCCTTGTTTTTGTTATTCTACACGGTCGTGACACCTATTCCACTGCAGAGTTGGTTAACTGATCAACTGAGGTTTCGTGTGTCAGTCACACATTTTGAGCCATGTTAGGAATTCAGATTAGGATGTCAAAACTGTTTACGCGACTGTTTTTCTAAACATCTTAATATACAGTTCACATAATCGATAGTTCAAGAATTTATTTTTCTTCCAAACAAGATCTGTTGATTCTTTAGATAAATGTTATTACTTACTGAAAAAAGGTTTTGGTAAAGAATTAATTTGGCTTTGCATGGTTATTTTTCCTTTCAGTACAAGTCCAATTATGGTCCTGCAATTTTACAAATGTTCTAAATTTAGAATAACGATATCAAAGGAAACTTCGCTCAATAAGATCTTATAATTCCTCTGCTGCAGGTCCAAATCGTTGATGTTAGTATATTTCAAAATGTTATTCCAAGCCATTGTGTTATAAAAATAAACCAGTTCCCCCCTGAGAGACCAACCTTGCCTTCTACCCTCCTCTTCTCTTCATTTTCTTCTCAGTGTGTGTGTGTGTAGTAGAAATCCTTCCCTCCCTCGTCTGGCTGTAAACTTCCTGACCCTCTCTGCTGCAGCGGTAGTGCTCATCTCTGCATTGACTCCTTCTGTGGAGGAAAATCAATAAGCAAGGGTCAAAACAGCCACCGAAGGAAGGAGCATTGGTAACACTATAAAACCATCAGCACTGGATTTATTGAGGATGCAACCATGGACACAGAGTGGCGTGATTCTTTCGTGTTTTATATATTTTTTTCATTGGATGCACGCTGTAGCATTCCTTCTTATTAAGTCAGCATGTTAGCTTTAGGTAGTAATCATTCAATTGGTAAAATGTTAAGAGGAGGAGCAACATTTATTGTATGTTTTGAGTTCACTTGGTTCTCTTACAGATTCTGAACACACACAGGGAAACTCTGATAGGCCTAATGTGGAGACATCCGCCTTCCCCCAATCCCCGTCCACGCATGCCTCTCACCTCTCAGCCCTTTTAGCCCTCATCATGAAAAGTATCTTTGGCTCTGAGCCTGCTGGTGTCTGTGCCACACTGAAGGCTCTTTATCAGGTGTCAGTGTGGCTTTGGTGTCACCGAGGCGAAGTCTGTTTCCCATCACACCAAGTTCTCTGAGCTTTTATACAAAGACAGGTTAAAACAACTGTATTTCGAACGCTCAGAATCCCCCACAAAGACAATAAATAAATAAAAACGTCCCCAAGTGTGCCAAGTCTGATCTGATTGGTTGCCCGACCTGGTCTCTCGTAATTGGTCAGTCGTTCGGCTTTTGACTTGGATATGTCCCGCCCATGGGTTTGTGACGTCACAAACCCATTTTCAACGAGGGGGGGGCTGAGCGCTACATGCGGGTATTGCTACTGTTAACAGGAGGAGGTAGGAGAGGACGCGTTTCCGTGGACTTTGAATTTTTGCGCATAGATGTGACTAAACATGCACAAGACATCTGGAAAAGACACTAAAGAGCATATAAAACCAGAAAAAGAAGAATATGGGACATGAAGATAATTGGATTGATTGGTTGGAATTTTTCTCCTGAAATGATTTATGATGGAACTGTGAACCATTGACTTGATAGAAGGGAACGATTTTGGCATTTTTGGATGAACTGTTGGTTTATGGTATGGTCGGAAAGACGTGCAGTCATCAGACGAGAAACAAAGAAGAGGCAGAAAGATTAGAAAGAAGAGGTTAAGCTGAACTGAACCAGATCTTTGTCAGTGAACTACAACAATGTGTTTATTTTCAGGCTGTGCTTGAGAGAGCAATGCTAACGTGACTTTAGCTAAGAATGTCTCATTACAAACTGTCTGCACATTTTGGAAAGTCCCAAAGCAAGCCGTGGGAATTTGTAACATGAAAGCTTGTGTCTGAACACCAGGATAAGTGAATGAAGAGTTCAGAAGGTATGTTGTCTGCTAAAAGTGGTTCTGGCAATTAGCTGCTGATAAGTGGGCAGGAAAGACAGCAGACAGTGTGTGAATGTGATCAAAGAGCTTTGAGCTAATGTTAGGACACGCTAACAGCAGCACATTCAAGAGGAAGTTATAGAGCAGGAGTCATGAAGGCGCAATAAAACAAAATGTCTGACTTGTTGAAATAAAGTCCATACTTTTCTACCATTTCTAAGACATTTAGTAAAGGATGAAAGAACACCAACAACCTCCAGACTAAACCAGTTTCTCATTTTACTTCACTTTACGTGTTAATAGATTTCTAGGTTAGAAACTAAAACATGTTTGAGTTGACATGATTTACTGGCAAATATTACTGACTAATGTATTTCTATTCAAGATAATTGAAGGCGGATTCAAAACGTTTCATCTCAGCAGCAGTACAAATCTTGGTCTCACTGCTGCCCGTCTGTGCTGCCACTTATCACGTTAAACCTGCCAAATTATGAAAAAAAAAATGCTTGTGATTGGCCCTACCGAGGCCTGGTTGGCTGGAAATATTTCTGAATGGGAGGGGGGCCAGCTATCAAAGAAAATGGGATTCAATCAGAATCTCTCAGGTTTGTCTTGTCCCAGGGATTAAAATGCATCACTTACTGCTGAAAACCACCAATGATATGAGACACAGGTTCTGTAAGATTTAGGTTTTCACCTTTTACATTTTAATGATACACACAAATAATATTGGCAACACCAACGTACAAAAAACATCATATGAGGAGCAAAGATAAAAAGGGTTAGGGTAAAGTCGGATTTTTGTCAAATAAAATTGAACAACTAGCTAAAACAGAAGAGTATCTAGAAGAGCATCTGTGATTTAACTGATAAATCTCAATGCATTCAATTTATCTCAGATGTATGTGGGTTTCCATAAACAGCCAAGAATTTCCAAATGTCACTGTAAATCATCTCTGCTTTCTACAACTTTTTTTCTTTTCATTTTACTGTATTGATCTCAGAGGGGAAATTAGGTGAACATGCAACACACACATAGGCTCATGCACAAACAGGAACCCATGGACAGGCACTGACGGAGCGACGTCAGAGTGATGGAGCTGCCCCCAGCAGGCGCCCTGGAGCTGGTGTTGGAGGGGGGGGGGGGATTCAATGCCTTGCTCAAGGGCAACCTGGCAGTGCTCAGGAAGTGGTCTCGCACCTCTCCAGCTACCAGACAAATTTCCAGACAAATGTCCCTACAGACTGAGTTACTGCCGCTTCCTTAAACGTCTGAAAAGTCCCTGCATGGATTCATCATTGGATAGACATCCACAGAGTTAGGAGAGCTAGTACAGTATGCAACCAATCACCTGCCTGTTAAGGACAAACGGTCCATATGGCCTCAGAGGCAGCTTTTGTTAAGATGAATAAAAACATCTATTCTGAATAGAGGTAGGTTTCTGTCTTTTGTCATCAGCAGGTGTGATTACATAGTATAGTACAGTATTGTACGGTTTGGAATGGTAGGGTTTGGTACGGTACAGTATAGCATGGTAGAGTATGTTATGGTATGGCATCACATCTATCATATCAAATCTTATCTTACCGCAAACAAGAAACAGAACAGAATGATTTAAGTAAACCTGAATAATCTCAACTCTGTTCTTTGTACCCAAATAAATGTCGCTGTGATGATTGGGAACAAGGTTGTAAATTGAATATGGGACATTTCCAGGTATTGTCTGGATTCAAATGGTGTGAAGGTGAGGTTTGAGATCAGGTTTGTTCCAAAACATTCCTAGATCAAAACCCTCAACCCCAGTTAACACATACACTTCAGTCAGGTTAGGAATCTTGATCATCCGTAGGAATTTTCTCCTTCTCTCTGATGTTTCTCCAAGCGGGACTATTTATACAGCCACCACTTGTTGTCTGGAAAGTTCGAGCCACTGCTGCTCCGTAGATCCCCTCTGTACACAAGCACATAAACACGGCCCGGCCTTACAACGCTGCCCTCCTTATCGACAGGAACCCAAAGTTCCTCCAGTGGAAATGTCTTTGTTCCCCTTTGGCCGCCACACAATGAGCGCGACTCTCTGGAGTCGGCTAAAGGCACTGCAAGCGAAGGCCTTCACTCATTCCACACATAGCACAGCGACGGATCTGACCTTGGCAAGAAGCTATTAAAATTGTTCTCCACCGAGCAAGCATACAGTCACCTTGGTAAACAAAAACACGCTCAGGTATGCAACAAACATGTATCAGTGATAGATTCTGGTCTTAAAAAAATAACAAAAGGATTTGGGTTGAAGGACACACACTTTAAAAAAGGACCAGAGGTATATTTTTATTTTCCATCTATCTTTTTGTTGACCATATTGTATCTTAGCAACCATCGACCCTTAATGTATGAATCATATCTATCAATCTCTAAATGTAAAAATGTTCAGACATTTGTACTTTCTGATAATCACATATCCCCATCAGGAATCAGAAAGCCAATATCAGTATTATCAGGGAGGGCCATGAAACCAAAAGGACACTTAACTGATACAGATGTTTTAAGAATAAGTTCCTGCGATTGGCAAGTTTTACAGTTTTACACAGACTTGTCAAAGCTCACTGCCATATAAACAAAGCACATTAATGCACATTAGTAGGTATCGACCTGATGACTGGACTCAGGAGCCTTTTGGTCCTTGTTTGTTTCCTGAGTTGTATTGACCAATGCGACGTGACTGAGCATGGACTGTACAGAACTTTTACAGTATAAAAGGTGCCCAATAACAACCTAGAGACCAATCTGCTAATTTTAGCAATCTTTGTGATCAAATACTTTATCTGCATGTGACGGCAGAAGACAATGAAGTCATTAATCAACTCCATCCAACAACATCTCAAGTAGTCATGCTGAAGAATAATAATCAGATGACCGAAGGAAGACGTGGCATGAACATCCGCCATACGTGATTTCAGCTGGCTAAAATCCAGAGGATCAAAGAAATGTGTTGTTGCCCCCTCTCTTTACGACTTACCAACATGACCACACTAAGAGCAATTGTACAGTAGCCGACAGGGTTTTTTAAGAAAAAACATTTAAACATTATTTAACAAATCTATCCATTAACTTTCCATTGTCTTACAGTATAGACCCGTCTCCCTACCTATAAACTTGATTTTCCTATCTAGCGACTGTATGATATCCCTCCATCTTCCCCTGCAGTACAGCATTAATAAAACCTTAGTTCAGACTTTTATAGCCCTCTGTCTGGTACACGGTGACTTTACTTCCCAACACACTCTCCTGCATGCAGTATCATTAGGTAGGCAGACAAACACACACACGACACGGCCCTGGATATTCCCTAATCACTCGCCTCACGGCAGCGCTCCACAGAGGACGAAATCCTGTTACCGCTGGCTTTTCATGATGCCTTTAACCACATTAAACTCCCCTCTCAAGTCAAGATCCAATTTCCTTATCAAAAAGGTAGCACACAGGAACACTGTGACAAGGCCGCCTGCCTTTAAAGTCGTAAAAACAAGTGTGTTTTTCTTCTCTCAGCATCTCCAGTGGCTGATCTCTCTGTGAGGATGGGAACAGGAACTCAGTCAGACGCTTGGGGGGAAGAAAGGGGGACCAGTGGATGAGGATATAACTCACTTCACTCTGGTGGATGTTTGTCTAGTCATCACAACATCATAAAAAGAGACACAATGATATTGAGTAAGAACATTTTGTCCTTGCCTGTTCAATTTGCTTCACGATAAGCATTTGAGTTATGGCATAAAAAAAACGAAGTAAACTCCTGCTGCTGGACTCTTTTGGCACAGTTGGCTCGACATACAAAACTCTTAACATGAAGGCCTGAAGATCTATCCCTGCAGACCCCTACATTTTCTCTCTAGTATTTCCAATAATATCACAAAATAAAATGAGCAATTTCCACAAAAACGTTGATTCTTTCAGATTTTCTGAAATTGCAAAGATCTTAAGCTTGTCATTGAAAACCTTTAGACTTTATTCTATTCTGGTCCTTATTCTGCTGATGTCCCAACATCAGCCCTCTCTTTGTCTTCATCCTCATGCTTTCCATCTGAATCTGTTTCTTTGGGCAGTCTGCTCCCCAGGCTGAAGACACTTTAAGCTTGAGTTGTACACAGCAACATATGATCGAAGGCAGCTCATTCCACTCTGATGGCAGTCGCTATGCTGATAATGCTGTATGTGTATTACTAACTTTAGTGTTTATTGTTATTGCATGGCCTTGTGGAACAGTCTTTACATTTCACTGCACAACTGTATGAGTATGTGACAAATAAAAATCGTGAATCTAAAATTGTTTAATTTAATGCTGTCCTAACCTAGATTTCAGTCAACCTAAAGGCAGGCTAATATTTGGAGATAAGCTGTTTATGTAGCCACAAACAGCTACAAATTGTCTGCTCATCAATCAGTTAGTAACGATCCTCAAAACATGAGCTAATCCAGACCCTTTTTCTTTTCTTACCAGACTGTAACATGTTCATTCCTACTGTAGAAACTTACCTTTTTGAATGGGTGTGTATGTGACTTCCGATGCTTTTATTGCCAGCCTCAATCAGACATTTAACAAAGTGCAGGATTGCTTCCACTACCTCTCCAAGCAACAATGGAAACAATATTCAATATAAACAATTTTCATTTGACTAAAGGTAAGTCCACAGTCCCTGCAGCAGAGACAAACCTTCTGTCTGTGGGCCACATGTTCGTCTGCAGGATAAAAGGCCATCCTTATTAAGTCAGCTGTCACATCGGGCACCCTGCCAAGTGACACAACCATCCTCCCGCTATTCCCAGCTGTGCCTTAATCGCTAAATGCCAACGCCGTGTCCTAGCATGACCTCACACAACCCCGATTTTCACTAGAATCTGATTTCTACTAACACAACCACTAATCTAGTCGGATCAGTTTGTTGAAAAGTCTAGTCTCGTAGTTATTGAGCATATGAGTCTATAACCTGAAATCTTTGATCCCTCAGTTTGAACGGATGAAAGGGATCATTTGCCTTAAGAACTCAAAGTGATATCCCCCTTTCACTATTACTTTCCCTTTCATTTTGGGCATTATAATTGATTTGATTGAGTTCGGATGGAGTCGACCTCTGATCAGCTATCTAAGCTCAAGTCTTTCAAGTGTCGAGTAGAGAGAATTGATTGCAGTATTGGATTGGTTTCTCATTCATTGATTTTTGTTGCACATTGGGGTGTCACTTTCCCCCCGTTTCTATTAACACAAAAAGGAGACGCATTTTAACCTCAATTAGTCATCCACAGCTGATAACTGTTTTGTTCTGGTTTGAGTAAATAGGTCAAATAGGACAAGCAAAATTCATCACACATTAGATATATTTTTCAGAAAGGTTATGTTCAGAAAGAAAGCTCAAACATTCTTAACTTCACCGAGTCACAAACTGTATGTTAGTTAAGCCTCAGGACAGAAAATACTTCCTGAAATACTGTATATGTTGCCTGCGTAATTAAATTTAATAACCAGTCAATCAGGAAAAAATGAATGATAACTAGAATAACCTTTTATGCTTAAGCTTTTTTACACAGTGATGCTGTGTAAAGGGAATGTAAAAACTTGCCTCTTCAGAGAAAAAGCCCTTGAGCAAGGCATCAAGCTCCTACATGCTGTAGCTGAGCTGCTCACTGTTTAATAATACTGACTGTCTAAACATGAAGAAACACTTTGCTTTTGATTGTCTTTAATTCTGTGGAATAAAAGTTCAGTGTTCAAGATGTAAATCAGAGCAACATGTACGAGTTTTTAAACATTTAATTTACTGTACTCAATCACTTTCACATCAACATTATTTCTCAAACACACTGACACGCTCTTTGTTTGACATGGCTCAAGGCTACATATTTCTGACAAGCCCAAACCAACCAAGGAATGTTATGATATTACAAAATCACTGTTTTATTATGTCCTTACATATCGTGGATCAAACGCTTCAAGGCTAAATGAGTCACGCAGCAAGGTGTGTCAATAAAAACATGACTTCAACGTACAATAACAAAATATTTGTGCTTTTACAGAAGCAAAAACCTATCTACACTAACATGGATTTTGTCAAGCTTAGCGGCAGTAAACAAGTTAAAAAAACATTGTGTGAATCTACAACATCAATGCTAAACGACTATATATTCAGCCAATATCAGATATGTTTTCAGCAAGTCATGCAAATGCATATTCTGCCTGCAAACAACACAAATAAGCAGCCAGGAAACGCCACACAAGCAAAACTACAAGAGCTCAACTTAGTTAGCTGCATTGTTAGCTTACAGAAGTTTTTCTTGTTCATAAAGTCATTGAACACAATGAAAAAGAATAAAATGTTCATTTTACAATATGTAAGTTGGCACAATTTGCATGTAGGCCTACTTACACTTGGATTGAAGCTGTGCGGCTGCTCTGCATCTCACCAGGAAGTAAATCCCTGAAGACTTGACAGCAGAACAGGAAACACAAGGAGTGGAGTTAGCTACTCGCGTGAAAACTTAGCTAGTAAAAAGTGGCAGAAATCAGTCATGGCGCAACATAGGCCTAACCAGACTTTAAACGTCGTTATACCCTATAGTGCCAAAGGTAGCATAAGTTGTTTAACAGCATCTAGCTAGAAATTCTGTTTACCTGCAGTAAGCCTACAGTATCTAAAGTTAGCTTCTCTACAGCGAAAGAAAATGAGGGACAATAAATCAATCCCCAAGCTCTAACACTTAAAAACCCTAAACCTAAAACCCTGTTCTATTGTTCTATTATCTGTGCAAGATCACCTTGTATTTAGTCTGTAAGGCCTTTTCTATGTCACATTAGTTTAAAAAAAATGTAAATATTGTCATAAGATGAGTTGCTAATGGCCTAGTGGTTCGGGGCATGCAGAGAATATAGTGCTCTAAGCGGGACATCCTGGTTCAGGTGTGACCTTTTCCTCATGTTATGACCTACTCTCTCTCTCCTGATTGTCCTATCTAAGTAGAGGACAAATGACGACTCTGTGCTCCAGACAACATTTTTAGTCTTTACAGAATATCTTCTTTGTATTTTTACCAAAAACCCAGTAGATTTACTTCCAGTACTGTTCAAAGACCTTTCGTCAGAAACTTGTTGAAAACGGCTTATAATTTCCCTTCATCTTCACATATTTGGTGGCATATATACTGTATATCTTCATTTGATGTGTAGGCTAGTCTGAGGCTTTTTTAAGAGTAGCTCCGGAGGTCATTTTACACTCACGAATGTCACTCAGGTTGTGTGAGGTGCAAAATGACCTTACATATCACTGTACATGGTGTTATGTTGCACTGCTCACTGTCACTTTAGCGTGTACAAACAGACATAGTCTACATGGTATATGTTGAGGCAAACATAAGGAAGGAAGATTGCATGATGATATCTGGAAAAAGAAAAGCACAGTGCAGAGCATACCATCTTACAGTGCGCCTGTTCACATGACCAAAGGCTATATGTGTGTGTGTGAGCTGCATATATTCAGGAATTATAAACCCTTTCTTCGGTTCATCCCACCAGCTGCTAAAGGCCAGATTCTCTTCAGAGATATCCAAATGAGCAGTAGGTACACAATTGCACACTTAGTGCTGCAGGAATAAGTGTGCATGTGTGATAAAATGAACAAATACATGGACAAGAGCCCCCAGCTGAAAGCGAAGCCAATGCAAATTCACAGTTTGTTTAGCCTCCTCTGACCTTTGACTTTTCTGCCCTGCAAAATCCAACATGTGTTTAAAGTGACTTCAATTGCTTTGAAATCTCTGAGGTATCTCGTAAATATGCATTTACAGCATTTTCACAACATGTAAGGCTGTTTTTGCTCTTTTAGGTAGAAGCCATAGCTGAAGAAATGTAGGCAACACTAGTGGTATCATGGGAATATGTAGTTGAACTTTAGTTGGCCAATTCACAGCTGGCCAGGGACTACAGCTGGAAATCAAAGCTGCTTCTTTCAAAGGGGATTGTCCATGAAATAATAAACTAATAAAGTAAACTAAAAAAGAGACGGTGACGCTTTTATTTGACGTACATCAGAGAGTAAGTACAACACAAGCAAGGGTCAAGAAAAGGAAACAACACCAGTAAGTGCAAACGCACAGCTTTAAGTCCAATCGGACACACAGGTGCTGACAGGCAGTGCATGAAGGCAAAGCTTTTAGTAAAGTTTATTCACATGTCTTCTGAGCATTTGTTGACAAATGCACAATGCACACACACACACACACACACATACATACTGAGCCTTTATGGGGCCCTACCTCCTGGTGCATAGCATAACAGTGTGGGTCACTGCAGAGGCAAATCAGACCTGCAATGCCCACCATCACACACACACACACACACACACACACACACACACACACACACACACACATAAAAACAGTCAGTTCACTGTGGTTTGTTTCCCTCAATGCCAGCTGCAGCCCGCTGTCCATAAGCACGTGCCAGTTTGATGTCCCATAAGGGCCATGTTTGGTTTATGACAGTGTGTGTGTGTGTGTGTGTGTGTGTGTGTGTGTGTGTGTGTGTGTGTGTGTGTGTGTGTATGCGTGCGTGTGTGTGTGCGATGGAAGGCTTAGCCTAAAATCCCGTCACCCAGCTGCCCGCACTGTCAGATGGTCCCAAAGACCCACATCAACAGATGTACAGAGCAGCGATGGAGCAGGAGCACAAAATAACATCTCACAGTCAGTCCGTCTCTTGCAGTCTGTCTGTATCACAGAAACCTCAAAACCCCTCTGCTTTAATACAGATACACAGATTAAGCAGTCACATCCTCTTCATACATTTTCCTCCTCAGTTTGTGAATGCTTTCTGCCATTTTGCCCTCAGTGTAGCACTACTTGTTTACAAATGCAGCATGGGTGAGTTGTCCTTGGCTGTGGTAAAGAGCCACTTTCGGAACCTGGTGTCGGTTTACTGATGCAGTCTAGGATCAGAGGTGTGGGGGCCGCTAATGGTGACAGACATAAAGGAAACTTGGCATCACATCACATATTTTGCTTTGTTCCAAGCAATGCCAATAAATAACTTGGTTCATGCTCTAACGTGGTAAATGATTGGGCAATAATAGGAATTTTACTAACTTTAAAAGAAAAAGTTTTAGTTTATGTTGATTGGTGAAACAACAAATACAAATTTAAATCTGTGAGTGTATTGCTTGCTGCACATTTCAAAGCCTATTGAGGTAACTATTTTTACTTAACTGCAAGAAATTACAATCCGATTGCATGTGTTTCGATTGTGCAAGGTAACCAGAGCAGCCGCTGTAAGTTTTAATTTTCACATAAACATCATACAGTCCAGTCTGAACTATTCGGTGATCACTGAGAAAAAAAGTTTGTAATTTTAATTTTTTTTGTCAACCACTTTAAGTTTCATCTTAGACCGTCACACATTACCTGAAGTCAACTACCGATACCAGTTATTGTACTCTGGTAGACCAGAACAATACAAGGCCAAAAACTGACTGTAACACCCATATGTAATGATGTGAAATCTCATGTCACAACCACTGGCACATACTGTATATCCGCTCTATCACCCTCCACCCCTCTGGTTTCAGGCTTTACACCAGATTTTGGAGCCTGGCTTTCAATTTTGTGAGGTTTGTCGCTAACATTAGCTGAGAAGAGCAGCATCACTGGTTGTGTTTTCGTTATACTGAAGGTGTTAGATTTGGGTGAAGACCAGGGACCAGCTCACATTGTGACACAACAGCTCCCTTCTATATACGAGTTGCCCCTTTTATTTGTATGGTCCAAAAAGAAACAAAAATGTTTTCATCCTGTCATAAAGAAATAACTTGGCAATATATTCCCAAAGGACAAATTGATACTTGGACTACAGGACCACGCCCTACTTCTGATGATTTTAAAGAGATCCATACTGTATATAAAATATCTGTAATCACTATCAGCCCTGCTCTCCTCTCCTGCCTGTGACTCCACTACTTCCACTAAGCTGTGTAAGTCGATCTTGCCTTTCCGACAAGGGAAGGTCCTATTAGCGCCAGCCGGAGGAACCCATGGGAGTGAGGAGTAGAATCGTCCCACCCCACCAGCACCACTCCACCAGGCATCATAACATTACTCATGAAACATTCACATCCTTACGTGGCCAGGAGGATCACGCCAGCCTCCCATTGGCCGAGACTGGATCGGCCCAGAACAGGAGAGAAAGCGCTATTGGAGCGTTGGGGGCGATGTATGATGGCAGGACGGAGGGGAGGCTGGTGAGGTTACTGGTCGGATCGATCCGGACCATCCTCTGCTCCACACAGACGAGGGCAAGGGCACGGACTGCAGAGTTTCACAGTTGCTAATCTTGTTTGTAAAGCAACAGTAAAGAGGATGGAAGTTGATGTTTATACATTTAGTTTTCTTCATGCATTTTAAATAAGACCGCTTTGGTCAAATTTGAACATGGGTGAAATAACTGGAGAACTGTTATAGTCAGTGTAAAAAACTCAGCGGTAGTACTCCAGTATGTTTGGTTTGTCCAAAAACTTAATTGTGAACTTATTTCCCTGGACCAGCTTTGTACTGAGAAATATTTGCATGAAATGAGAAAAAAAAAGATTTTATTTAAAGGATGAGGGTCATGATATTGAATTGAATTATCCTCTTCATTTCAACAGTTTCTCAACAACATGACTGGAAATATTTGGCACAGTTTTTAAAGTTAAAAATGGCAGTGGCGTCGTCAGCCCTGGGTCTTTTAGTGAAAAAAGAAAAGAAGAGGCGACAAGGAAAAACCGCACTAATTGGTGAACGCATGGATAGTGGCATGGTCGAGGAGCTTTTCTGAACTAACCTGTCGAGAGCTGGAGCTAAATGAAACCTCTGAACAGCCAATCACAGATATACCTCTCACTGTCCAAAAAACTAGGGCGACGACTGTTCACGGCCGACAATCTCCTTGGCGTGCCAGGGCCTAAAGTTGTCACAGTACTACTAACAACACAATTATGTTTAATCCAAAAAAAGTCTGCTAACTTTTTAGCCAAGTGAGGTTTATCAGAGTGATTTAAGTGGAACAGCAGTGAGCCTAAATAATCTTAATTAGCTGAAAGACGCTAAAACTTTTTAGAACCAAGTGGTCAATTCTGATTTCTGCAAAATGCATGACAAATATTTGTATTGTTCTTACCAGATGAGGTTTTTTTTTTTTTTTTACATTTAATTTCTTTTTACAAAAATTAGATTTCCTTTACGTTATTGAATTGAACATAAAATTAATCAACCAGTACACAATGTGCAGCAGACCTTGAGGTTAGATCTGTGAGCTGCTGTATGAAATGTCAAAAAACTGTCACGCTCAATTCTTTAAACTGGAAGAAATGATGGAAGGGTTTGAAGCTAATAAGGTTTTAACGTCTAAAAAACAAAGCAAGTGAAAGTGAGCAGATCTGTAGTCCGGTTTGTGAGCTCCTCTTGCACACCAGCCTCCAGTTGTGAGATGATTATTGGGCAGAGCTTTTCCAACATCATGTACTGAAAACCAAATATTACAAGCGCAATGAAGATGTGTCAAAACTGCTTTAATAAATAACTGGGATGATTAATTGGAACAATGAAACATCCACTAAAAGAATGGAAACCTTTGCACTTTGTATAAAATTAACTCAATGTCCCTTGAAGAATAAAATGTATACAATATGCATTTCAGCTTTAAACACCAGCAGTGATGCATCATTAATTCTTTATTTTGTGATGTCCCATATACAGAAAATCCGATGGCGATTTGAGACAATGACATGATATCAAAAGGGGTAACTTTGAACCGAGTTGGTAACTTAAAAAAACAAAACAAAAAAAAAAACATCTGCATGGTAGCAAAACATCTGCAAATATTGTTCCCTTCATTAAAGCCTTGAAACCAAACATGATTTGACCTACTGACATCCACATTCATGACACTCCCAAGAGCCATGGTTGTTGTTTTATCTTTTCAAGCCTCCATCGAGTGTTTTATTCCAGAAAATCTCAGAGATAGCAAAGTGAGACGAGGAGAGCACTTTTTACTCAGGCGAATAAAACACGCCACTCAACACCACACACACTTTTAAAGAGTTACTTCCTTAATAGTGAAAACAAACCAACAACATAAAAAAGATGACTGTTGATTAGACAAAGTGTGCACTACATTAAGGCACCTGAAACAAAGGGGCTTTGTGACGGGTTTAGAAATGGTTTGAGAACTTCTTAAGGCTATAATGTCAATAGTTTGGCGTCATTTTCTGCCAAAGGCTACGGTTCAAGTTTTTTTTTGTTTTTTTTTTAACATAATCCAAAATAAACAGAAAACTGTCACTACTTTATTGGAAAAGATTTTAAATATAACTAGAGAATCAAACGATTAGCCAGACCAGATTAAATAATTAGATTAGTTTTTTGTTTTTTTAATCATTGGCAGAAAATTAACAGTACATTTACATTATGGCCACGCCTATTTGTGATGTCACAGTATGCATTTTCTGGAGCTATCAGGCAAATCAATACTGTAACGTCACTTAGGAGTTTTTTTTTTTAATAATTTCCCTGACAAAGTTTTGACTTCCACTGTAAAAATCCCCAGGTTAAAAGTACTTCTCTTTAATATGGCGGGTTTATTGGGAAAGACCAAGAACACGTTTTAGATTTCGTTTTCTCTACAGATATTTCACCTTTAATAGAGAAAATGAAGTGCAAAGGGATTAGGATTGATTTGGGTCAAATATTTTAGCAGTAAAACTTTTGTTGGATTGGACTACGAGAAGTTGTATTTTGCAATACTTGAAAAAAAAAAAGAAAAAAGAATTATATAGTCCTGTTGCATCGTGCAAAGTGAGGGCAAATAAATAAAAGGAAAACGCCAAGTTTGTTGATCTGCCTGGGGAGAGTTATTTGAAAATATTTAAGTACAAAAGGACATCTCCATTTTGTATTGAGTAAAAAAAAAAAAAAAGTAGTGCAAAAAATATAAATGCATCCTCGCTGACAAACCATTTATAAACCCTTCAGAAATTCCTCTACAGGTGATACCTCGCTGTAAAAATTCTTAACTGTGGGACTCTGGATATGAAGTGGTATAAAACGTGCCTACTTGACTGGCATAAATAAAAGGAATGGCTTTGTAAAAAAAATAAAAAATAATATTAATAATAATAATAATAACAATAATAATAATAATAAAAATGTGTGACTTGTCTTTAAGTTACTTATTTCAAATATACACAGCGACTCCTTTAGTATTTACACATATGTACAGAGCATTCATTTCTGTTTGGAACAAATACCTTGAATGGCGTTGCTGTGAAATTGAACTCTCTAAATGTACACTTATATCCCTTTTGAGATTTGAGAACAAGGAGGTCAAACTGGGCAGCGCGACTTGAAGCCTCGACACGGCTCTAAGAAAGGCACTTGCTACCAACTCAAATACTGCAAAAAATCCTCAAACAGAGCTTTCAGCCAAGACAACTGAGAGACAGGAAAAAAAATGGAAGGCCACATAGTAGGCACTGGGGTTTCTGTCCCCTCTCCCCTCCAGGCCAAATGTTTTGGTAAGGCTGGCGCATGACGGCCACAGGTGGAAGAGACAGAGCAAAGGCAGGGTTTCCTCTGTTACTGTGGCTGCAACAGTCCTTTCTTTCTTTCTAAAACCCTTCTTTTACCATCTCTATTGTGTGTCTACCCCCCTCACAGACACTGAACAGGAGCCTGCTGATAATTGAACAAAATGAAAATCATCTGTAAACCCCAAAAAGCTTTTTTTTTTTTTTACAAGTTGTTCTCCTCTCTTTGGAACAATTCCATAAACAAAAATCGCAGAGCTTCTTTTGCCTCCTGGGAGAGAAAAAAAAAAAAAAAAAGTTTAATTTCAGCTTTCTTTGTACACAAATAAGGAACAGAAGCAAAAAAAAAAAGGATGTTCACTTTTCTCTGGCCTCCTAGATCCAAAATCATTTCAGGTGACAGTGACGAAAAAAACATGAAAACAAAGCAAAGAATGGCTTATTAAAACACAAAGCCTGTTTTTCTTCCAAAAGTAGTTCAGAAATTAGAATAGTCGCTGCCTAGCAGCTTCTCTCGCTTCCACATTGGGAGTCCTTTGTTTAAATTTCTTATACACAATGGTCTCTGAGGTCTTTTTGACCTGTCAAGGCTTCACGGACATTTTTCCAGCGGTTGTCTTTGGGACTATAGCCTTGGGTCCGGTGGGGCGCTTTGAGTGGTGAACTGGAGCTGTGCAGGGTACAGATCACTCCCTCACTGGACTTCACTGCAGTCTCAGAGTACATATAAACTTGCTGCTTCCCAGCCTCTGCTCCACCACACTCCTCCTCAAGCTCAAGTTCGCCTTCCGTCTCCTCCTCCTCCTCCTCCTCTCCATCATCACACGTCCGACAGGAGGGGCCCATGAGCTTTTTGCGCTCCTGCTCAGCCTCCCTGTTGCTCTCTTTCAGTTGCTGCTGCTGCTGCTCACGTCCCACGATGAGCCGAAGTGGCTCCCACTGGTTGTTCACGTTGGCGTCAGCAGCTGACCGTACATTCCTCTCGCGCTCTTTTCTCCTTTTGCGTGTCCACCAAACACATACAATGATGCAGAAGAGGCAGAGCAAGCAGAAGAGCACACACAGTAGAGGCACCAGATAATCTGTCGACATCACAAGAAACATAAATCAGTTGAAGAAGTAAAAGGTCACTAATCAGAACGGCATGGGGCCCATGACAAAGCCTTGCGGGACACCTTTGTTAATTATTACTCACCCACTGAAGGGGACATGATTTGTGTCTCAACTTTGACCTCAATGACAGCTAGCATGATGGTACTGTTGTGTCGCTTGGATAAGGTGCCCACTATGGCGTTGGCTGCCTGCTGGATCAGACTGTGGTCTGGTAGATCTTCTGGCTGGAAAGACTGAAAACCAAAACAAAATTGGAAAAATAAATAAAAGAACAGGAATGACCTTCATTCCTGTTCTTTTTGGTAAAGGTGATTTGTTCTGCAATGTGTTGTTTGTGGGGGTTTTTTTTATTGGAATTTGCTTCTCTGTTTATATGTGGGTTGTTTACTTATGATTACTATTCTGGAGGCAGGTAAATGTGTGCAGCTCTTGGAGATAACCTCAAGCAGACATTAAAGGCTATCATATCGAATGGTACTGCTGTGTCTGGAAAGGTGTAAGAACAAATGTAAAAGACAGAAGGATTAAAGTAAAAAGGAAAGAAGAGAAAAAAGTGCTGAAGTAACCAGGTTAAAGTAGCCTGGATCATTTACTTACTATAGCCACCTCTACAGCGTCCTGATTGGAGTGAGACAGGTCACAGAGCAGGAGGAGGCTGTGTTTTTTTGCCAAGCTTCTGGTATCAGGAAGATACCTTAGCTCATAGCAGATGTTCTCCACTGTTGTGCCCTGTTTTTGCACATATACACATTTATCAGCAACAAAACAAAATACCCTGAGATTGCCTTAATGAAAGCTCCACTGCCCCCAAGAAAGAAAACAGAGGGGACTCACTGTTGGTACTTTGTCTCTGTTGAAAACAAGTGTCAGCCGGCCACAGCTGTTGTCCAAATGCCCGCTGTTTGGCTGGCACTTTGTGGCTGTTTGTGGAAGTGAGCGTCCGGACATGGAGCACACACCCCACTCATGGCATGGGGGAGAGAAGCAGGTGAGGTAGCTGTGCTCCACACACTGCCTTCCAGTCGGGCAGGACTCGTGTCTCGGATCCTCACCTGATGATTTGAGCTGGCAGGGGCGACGACCACACAGCACCTGGTTTCACAGGGTTAAAGTGTTCACCTTCATAATCATCTACACTGTCTATTATATACATTTTGCCTCATAACAGGGAATAAGTGCCACCATCTTCTTCAGGGCTTAAAATTATTTTAGGTTGACTGTATCAACCAAAGCTGGCCCAGACTCCAGATTGGGGATCAATAGATTCAATAATAAACTTGCCTTTAGAATCAATTTTTTTTAAAAGTCCATGAAAAGGTTACAAAAGCCAGATCTTAATGTTTGTTTTATACAATCTCTGGTATTTGTGCTTTTAAATTAACTTCCAAATTTGTCATTTATTTTGTTTGAATCATCTGATTTGTTAGCACATTTCTTCATGGAAACATTGGCTGGTTACAGGTAACTGGACTTCCCTTTTCAGACTGTTGATTTGTAAATGAGGAGCAGACCATGTTACCTTTGTGCACTCCACTTTGCCATTGACGCAATGGCAGTTGTTGCACTCTTCCTCCCAGCGGCTGCTGTGGGGAAACTGCAGCCCGGCATAGTGACAAGTCTTCCCGATACCAACGACTGCAACCAGACAGAGAGAAGAGGACATGTTGAACTTCTGAGTGAGGAGTTCTAAACAGTTACTGTATTCATTGAGGAACAAGTTAAATCAAAAGTCCTGAATCAACAAGCCAAAGTACGACAATTTGACAACATTAGCCATGTATTGCTTTTATTTGCAGACTTAAGGCAGAGGATAAATGTGAAGAGAACAGAGGTGCATTTACAGTCTTGGCATCGAGCTCCTGTTCGACCCAGCGGACAGATGCACCGGAAACCGTTGATCTCGTCTACGCAGGTGGCACCATAGGCACAGGGTGAACTCTGGCACTCATTGATGTCTGCAAAGGGAAAGCGAGCATCACATTTAAAATTGGACACTAGACCGTGGAACACAACTTGTTTTTAAAATAGAGGCTTAAATCACACCAGAAAGACAAAATGCGTCTTTGTAGGACTGCTGTAATGCAACATGCTAGCATCAGTCAGTCACCCCTTCATTGAGCTCTCTGCTGTGTTATTTTGAAAAGTTAAGCTATGGTTGGCTTTTTTTTTCCTCCAGCTCTTTAGGTAATAGAAACTACTGCACATCCTCACAGACGAGGTTGGAAACAGAGCTCAGAAGCCTACGTGTCAAATGAATGTTTTTACCTCTGCAAAATATTGTTTTATTTACCATAATTACTTGTTCTAATGTCATGAAGAGTTAAAGAAGAGCTCGAAATATCTTCAGGTTAAATACTCCTATGACCACTTTTATCATCATTTTTGCCAATATTCTAGATTATTATATTAATATTAAATTAAATTATTACAATCTAGCAGTAATACATTACACTTTAAGGCTCCACATTAACTATTTATAGAGCAGGTTTCTCAATATGAGAAAACAAGTGAGTGTAATCCGATTTCTCTGAATACTTCTTGTGTCTTTTTTTCCTTTAAATTTCTAAGTTAACAAGACTGAATCGTCCCTACTCAGACCTGCACAGTTGTTTTTAGGAGGAGCTGCGACAAACATCAGTTGTACCGTTCACTTTAAATCCTCGAGAAACTTGACCATTGTCATCCAGATTCCACATGAACACAATCTGGAGGAGAATTCTCAAATTTAAGCCTGACAGAAAAGGTGAACGCTATCCGGCCCAAACAAAGGAACAGAGAAGAAGAATTTCGGGGTCACTGGGTAATTTGTCTTCAGTGCGTTTGTGTGACTGTGTGAGTGTGGAGGAGGGACCACCTCTGACCCCGGGGGCATTAAAGGACCGAGAAAAAGGGAGAGGGCGGAGTCCTGGTCTTACATTTAAGTGTCCATCTCTGTCTTGTACCCATTTTTCTTTTAGGCATTTCTTCGCTCCATCCATGTATCTTCTTAATGAATCTGTGATCTTCTGAAAGAGTGTGTAGGTAAAAAAAAAAAAAAGCTATCTATCAAATACTTACTGATCCTGCAGTCTGGTCCAGCAAAACCTGGAGCGCACTCGCACCGAAACCAGTTGACTCCGTCCACACAGATCCCGCCGTTATAACTACGAAGAGAAAGAAATAAAAACAATCAAATGAGTCTATACAAGAGCCACATCCTCTCCAGCTGCAACAAAACACATCCTTTGTGTGTGTGTGTGTGTGTGTGTGTGTGTGTGTGTGTGGTTAAAGAGGGGGAGTCATCAGTACAAGTCTCCACCTTTCAGATGCTAATAGTCGTGTCCAGTCCCCCCCCCCTCCCTGCCTCTCATCGTGCCTCTCCTCAAAGCCCAACTCACCCCCCCCCCCCAGGTCACATGGGAAGAGTGGACAATAATGCCCCCTCTCCCTCACCTCTCCATCCCCCACCTGAAATTATCTTGGGGTAGGTGGGACCCCCTAAAAAAAAAAAATCCTACTTCCCAATCTTTCTCTGTTCTTTTCAATAGCGTCCTTCTGTGAGAGATGCCACTTTGAGGACAGCTTCCACAGCTCTCAGCAAGCCCTCCAACTCTCAGACCGAGGTCTGCGTGAAGTGTGCGGGCGAGGGAGAAAAGGGAGACGGGGAGGAAGGGTTGAATGTGTGTGTGAGGCAGACACCAGTACTTACCATGGATGAGGATTACAGTCGTTTATATCTGTTGAAGAAAAGGACAAAAAAAAGAAGAAGAGATGTTTAGGGTTGAGGTCTTTTTTTTTTTGCACTGGTTGAACATTGGTATTGGCCAACAAGAGCTGAAACATCTGCTGTTGAGAGTCAAGGTTTTTTCAATGGGCAGAGGAATTAACCCGTTAGATAAAAGGGAAATAAACATGTCGGCAGTGTGGGAATCTTTGGGCGCACAATCGTCTCCCCACTGGTCAACATGCATCATATTTCTGGGCCTGACATAATTTTTCATACTGTGTAGAGAAACGTACTTTGTCCGCAGATGAGCCCCTCCCAGCCATCTTTACAGATGCAGGTGAAGGTGTCTCCTCCGCCCACACAGGTTCCCCCGTTGGAACACGGACTGGAGGCACATGTGCTGTTCTTGGCTGTGGGAGGAGAGAAAGCATCGGTCAAGGATTAGAAATACTGTGCAGCAGATTTACACAATAAATCAAATAGGAAAAAGGTTTGGTTGCAGCACTAAGCAGAGCTACAACTCTTCTTTCTGATATCTGACACTTTCCACTAAAAGTCAGCTTTTATGAACATCAGAGGCAGTAACAGTAATATTATGACAACACAAAACTTTAATAAGCTTCAATTACATTTTAAAAACAAATAATAATAATTGACTGAACCAATGAAAGCCATTCTTACATATTTAATGGACTTTTATATATAGATGAGGGCTGCACAATAAATCTTAAAGGTCCCAAATTAAACCCTTTTTGAGGTTCATATATTTATTTCATGTGCCACACGTGCCAAGTCTGATCTGATTGGTCGGCCGATCTGTTCTCTCGTATTTGGTCAGTCGTTTGGCTTTGTTCTTGATATGTCCCGCCCCTTTTACCATATTGGGAATGCTACGGTCAGTCCGACGGGAGTTTGTGGTTGCTACAAGGAGCCAATGGGCTTGCATCAGTGACATCATGGGTTTGTGATGTCAAACTTTAGGAGGCGCTCCAGGTCTCACCTGTGTTGCATGTGTTTCCTCCCCAACCAGGTGGACAGGCACAGCGGAAGACATCGCCGTGGTCGTAGCAGGTGCCTCCGTTACTGCAGGTGGTCGGATCGCACTGGCTCTCACCTGGATAAGGGAGACAGAGAAACACAGGTGTCAAACACGCACACACACACACACACACACACACACAGTTCTGCATCAGTAAGAAAACAGAGTCCAAGCTGTCTACATAAACAGACAAAGATGTGGAGCTGGGGCCTCAGTAAGCTTTGAACATAAACACACTCGTTAACACAGAGCAGACATAACTTACGGGAATGGCAGGTCTTGCCCTTCCAGTTGTCGGCACACTCGCAGTAGAAGTCGTTCACCAGGTCGACGCAGCGCCCGCCGTTCTTACACGGGTTGTGTCTGCACTCATTGACATCTGAAAAATGTACATGACTCAGTCTCTATGAAACTGTGATCCATTGAGTACAGAGTACTGAAGGTTTACTCTAACCATGACTTTTCTGTGTACAATGTTTCACAGTCTGACAAGACGAGTAAATATGAGGAACTCACTGAGGTCGCAGAGTCGACCCTCCCAGCCGTCGGGACAGAAACACTGAAAGGAATTTATCCCATCGATGCACGTCCCTCCGTTTCCACACGGGTTGTTGATACAGTCATTAATATCTGAAAAACGTTCAGTGAAAAGGTTTGAATAGTTCACACTTTGAAAACTTAAACAAAGGAGAAGGTTTAATGTTGCCTTAATGTACTCACTCTCGTGACAGTAGATGCCGCTGAACCCCGGGTCACACACGCAGGTGAAGTTTCCTGCCGGTTGGGTGATGCAGCGTCCCCGTGAGCCGCAGACATTCGAGGAGATGTGCCGCACTCCCGCTGAGTCGTTGGTTGCTATAGGAACAGTGCAGCTGTCAATCACTGCAAGAGGCAGGGGGAAAAAAAAAAAGAAAAAAGAAAAAAGGGTTCAGATTTGTTTGCTCTTCTTCGCCACAATAGATGAATAAATCAGAGCCGAGGAGTTCACTCACCTTGACACAGGCTGCTTTGGCAGTCCTCTTTGAGCCGCTCGCACGTCTTTCCCTCGTAACCTTCGGGACAGGCGCAGTAGAAGTCCTGATCCATGCTGTGACACTTGGCACCGTTCTCACAGGGGTTTGGCTCACAAGCATCAGCTGGAGACCAGCTGGAGACCTAGAAAGACGAGGCAAGAAGAAAATATCACAGTTAGGACTGAGAGAATATCGAGAAAGGAAATCAAGATTGGAAATGCAACTGAAAATCAGGTTTTCTAAATATATCATCAACGTTCCACGTGACAAACGATAACTTCCTTAGTTCTGCAGGACGTGTGTTGCCCTGAATCATCCAACTTATTTGACATTTATTTATCCCAGGTGAGAAGTTGAAACAGTCTTCTGCGACCTCTGAGGAGCTCCTCCAGGTCAGACAGCGGCTAAGCGTCTTCCCGTGAGAGCTCGAGGAAGGCGACAGGAAATCTGGCAACATGAGCCGACCTTTGGCTACGGGCCGACTTTAGAAGACTTTCAAACGCTGCTTTATCAAACGTCTTGGTTCACATTATTCTGCTTAGAAAAACTCTTTCAGATGCAAGCGGAGCCACATGGTGAATGGACTATTGAAATTCCCTCCAAACCCTCAGGTCACATCCACTCATTCACGCCGAAGAAGTGGGAGCAACTTGTGTTCGCTGCACGAGCTGCGGATCGAACCCCCGACATTCAAGCTACAGCCGCCCTGCCTGAAAGTCTGAGGTAAGTGAACGAGCAAAATCCGCCTCAGAATCTTTCCCGAAGCTCGTCTTGGGAATCGTCACTTTGGCTTTAACATCTTACTCAATTTAGAGAGAATCCTCCGAGACGGAAGACGGGTCTGACAAGAGAGAAGCATCAGCAGACATCAGACAGAAGACAAAGACGAGGACAAATACACCATGGGAAACAAACGTCTGTCATTCAGCTGTGAAACAGAGAGAAGCCTTCTAGAGGCCCTCGTGACATCGTTTACCATTTCTTCATGCAGAAATAGAGACATGGAGGACAAAAATCTCTCCGTTTATGTCAACAGAAGCCGACTGCGCGTAAACGCTGAGCTGCACCCGTTTGCCATTTAAGGTGCAGAACTGGAGTCAGTTGTCAGAGAGCAGTGTGAGTTGAGGTCTGCGGTCACAGTTTATTTTACCCCGAGTGTCAGGGCCACATACGTTTCGTTTCTTTGCTATTTGCGCCTGTGTGTGGTCAGAGGAGCGTGTCTGAGGAGAGGAGGCTCCGTAAATCTTCGGGTACATTAGTCTCACGGTGTGCGGCGCTCGCAGAGCAGGAGATCTGTTTCAGGGTCGTAAACAAGACGGGAATCCAGAGGCAGACATCTTCACTCGTGGTCGACGACGTTATGAACACAAATAAAAATCTTTTATTAAAGACGGCTGCTTAGTTTAGCTTCTTCTGTTTTTTGGTTACTTTGAGAGGGGCGTTCGTTCATCGACGTCAATGCATCTTGCAACGACTCTCTTCCTACCTCTTCAGTCTCGCTCAGACGATGAACCGGGTTCTAAAGCGTCAGAAACAGTTCAGAATTTTGTCACATAGCGGTCCACGTCCTTGTTTGAGCACCGTCTCCCACTGAGCGTACTCGAGTACACATGAAGGGCGCCAAAGACCACCTCTTCTTCAAGAGGACTCGGGCATTGCACCCGAGATGTTTGTGTTCACACTGATCAAATGAAGCTGACTTTGGGGTCAAGTGTACTCGGGTCAGGGCCGAATACACAACCCTCCCTTACACTCTCTCTCCGAGGAAGATTAGTGACATGCAGTTTTTAAGATTTCAGACATTTGATGGATCACATTAAATGCATCATGTGACCGAGCCAAATCCAAAAATCAGACCTAAAGAATGACAAAGCAGTTACTCTCACCATGACTTATGAGGGGTTTTTTTTTTCACCATGAATCAGAAACCTTTTCTGAGCTGAAATACATCACCACATCGTTGATCCTTTACTCAAAATGACACATGCTAACCTGCTGTATCATTACGGGAGGTCAAACATATTGAGGTCAAAAAGTTTGATGGTAATCCCCATGGTATGGCTGTCGTAATATTTCTGCTCGGACCAAAGTTTTGGACTTATTAAAAGGAGTAAATGTGCCATTTCTGCAGGGACTCAAGTTGTCCTTATTTCTTCTAAAGAAATCATTCAGGGCGAATCACCATTACACAATCCGACTCTGACTGGAGAGGAGATACTAATCATCGAAATATGAAGTCGGGGGCGTCGTAGTTTTGGCACAGCGGGGCAGGAATGTACACCGTGCCATAGCAAGCTTTTAAAGCTGTGTAGTATGCTGGCAGAGAGCCAGCGTCACCTCATTCAGAGAGGCTCGTATTTATAGTAGAGATGCTAAAACAGGACTGGCTCCTGACCAGCAATGTCCTCCATTCAGGACCCAGGAGATGCAGGGGAGTGTCGGTTTCCTCACGGCTAACCTACATTAGCTCCAAACACACACTTCAAATAGAAAGGCCTGCAGCAAGGACACACATATACTCTACAAGATGATCAGCATCGATCTCTGTGATGTACTCACTGCAGTCTGTTGACTTGCAGATCCTAAATAGTTTGTCCATTTTCAAAAGTACAATTAGTTGTCAATCAAAGAATTCATGTTTTCAGCATATCACCATGGCATACATGCTGTTGCTGTTAATGATGCTACAATACGGGCGTTTACTCTTTTAGTAATAAACCAACCAGATTCTGCTACAGCCTCTCTCAACCAATCATGCTGCTGCGGTCACATTTTTACATCTGCTCTCTCTCTCCCTTCAACAGCCAAGTTTGTCATTTCAGTCTGCGACCCTCCTCCGCCCCGGTCACCTCCCCTCCACCTCAGCTGAGTTCAGACCCAGCCTCAGAAACCCACTCCTCATTCTTCCATCACCACCCGGGTCTAGACTCCAAAGGGCGGGAATCTAATCACCAAAGACATCACACATGTATCTTTTCCCAAACTGTTAAAATGAGAAGTCACCAGAAACTCCTCACCCCATTAGTGCACGGTGCGTAAATGTAGTCAGGAAAGGATTGGTTTGTAGTTCTCTATCAGCAACTGTGTTTTTTCTTTGGCCAAAAAAAGTGTCAACAAACACTTGGTACAGGAAGTCCCTCATGTAAGGTGTCACTGCTTGATTTAACGGCTCTTAATAAAACCATCCAACGCCACGAGAATCCAGAGCTGTGATAGGTGCAACACGAGACTCACCTCACACAGCTGTCCGGCGAACTCTGGCGGGCACTGGCACACAAAACCGCCCAACACTGCGTGACACTGTCCTCCGTTCTGGCACGGTTTGCTCTCACACTTGTTCCTCTGGATCTCACAGTGAGTGCCGACGAAGCCTGGAGGACACTGGCAGTGGAAGCTCCTCAAGCCCTCCTGGAGGGGAAGAAAAAAAACAGAAAGCGAGGCAGATGATGAGTACAAGGGTAGCGACCTGTGGCCTTCAAGTACACCTGCTGGTTTGGTCCAAGTGCTATGTGTGAAAATAGATTAAATCCATGGATGACTAACAAAGGATTTTAGATTTCACATATTTACACTTTTACTGTCAAACACAAAACAAAATATTTCATTAGATGGAAAATCATCTATAAACTCTGAGTGCTTGACAAGTCAGTCCAAAAATAAAAAATGAAAAGTCCTGTTTTGGGTCCAGGATGATGTTGTCCATTCCTGGACCAAGAAAAGAACTTTTTATTTTCTCAGTGTTGAGACAAATCCTTGCACAGTTCTAACAACGAATGACGAATCAACCAGACTTAACCATCTACTGTGTTGTCATGGTAACAAAAAAAAAAAGCTAAAACATTTATACCTTGCATGTTGCCCCATTCTTGCACCGACCCTGGCAGCCGTTGATTTCTGAAGAGGAAGAAGACGTTAAAATCAACCATTCGAGGCGTTCACATAGATACTCATTTCTTGTTGTATTCATCATCATCAGGTTCAGTCGAGCAAACAGGATGTGCACAGATTAAGTCAAAGCTTGGAAAAAGAAACTAGTGAAGTCAAGGCAGTGACTTTTGGAGATGGTAACCTGCATGCATTGGATCCAGATGAAGGAACAGGGCATGCAAGTTCAGTCATGATGAACAAGAGTGGGAGCTTCACTTTGCCAACACCAGAAAGAAACGGGTTACCACATGTGGGAAAGTGAGTGAAAATCTACGTCTATGTTCAGTGTCCAGGAAGTGAGAGGAGGCTTTTTTTTATTTTATTTTTTTAAATGAGCCAGAAGAAGAGGGCGTCAGCAGAAGGACAGGACTGTTTTTGTTTGAGTTTTTTCAGAAGGGAGAAATACTAACTGATGTCACAGTTTTGTCCGGACCATCCCAGAAAACAGTTGCAGTGATAGCCGCCAATCAAATTTTTGCAAGATTTTGCGTTCACACAGGGCTTCCCTGCACACTCATTTGCATCTGTAAAGGCAGGATGAAGAAAGACACCAAGTCCGACATTTAAAATCAACCAAGAGGAGAACACAGACAGAAGAGAGACCAGAATTAAACCTTTGAAGCCAAGCAAACACAAAAATGCATGAACTGGAACTATCAAAGAAGCTAAAGGTTGAAACACCGGCTGGCGAACGATTACACATTTTAAATTGCTTAATTTCAATCGTGAATCACAATTCATCGCATGTTTAATCAAATATTTGACATTCCTTTACTTCACAAGTAAACAACTGAAAGGAAAATGAAAAAGTGAAGTGCTTGATGTGATAAGGTGGAGATTACAAAGTGAAAACGAGACACTCAAAGATGCAGCAGTATTGATCTTTTTCCATCACTGTGACTGCAGGGAGACACTGAGGAGGCTTATCAGCGGTGGATCAAAGGGACAAAAAAAGGATGCAATTAATCTGGATTTTTTTTTCTTTTTTTTTTAATTTCCGACCATAATCACTATCAACTAGTTCATGCCGACAGCCCTGGTTGTAGCCGATGTTTGAGCACGAAATTAAGGGGGGAAAAGTCTGCAGGGAGTCACACACCTGTCCCGTTTCTGAAACTGTACACTGCACACACACACATGGACACAATCGCCAGGTAAGACAGGAGGCCAGTGGCTGCCTGTAAGCTGAGCTCTGAGCTGGTTAGATGAAACTGAACCCCTGGGATCTCTTTCCTACCTTCAACCCTTCCAACACACACTTACACACGCAATCGCACGCACACACAACCCATCTTTGTTTACTGCTCGTAATCCATTTCCTGGCTTCACGTTGGTCACGTCCGCTTGTCGGCACGGTAGCGATATGGAAACGAATGCCACGGCGAGCGACAAACAAACAGCCGGATATAGACACACGAGTGGCTCATAAAGTCATTGAGGAGAAAAAGGCAGCTGTGCAGCTGCCAGCTCGTCCAGGATATTGACAGCCTGCAGTCTGGCCACGGGGCTCAGGTTGCTTGTCGCAAAGTTGAATCCCAAAAATATGATCGGCTCTCTACGGCATAGAGCGTCTACTTTAGTTTATGACAAGTCCATCTTTCCAGCTGCACTTTTCCCCTTAAATAGGTTTTCATTGTTTGGTGGTGTAGTTGTGTGTCTCGTCACAAGATGACATGCAGAACATTCATCTGGAAAACAATCTGATGCATCCTCACTGGATCTATGAACAAAACGTCCAAAACAGGAGCCATTTTAAAACTCTATATCTTGACAGTTACTATGAAGATGCATCCCCTCAGGTGATTACTACGGTACCTTTTTTTGTATAGTTTATATGTGCGTGTCTTGAAATCGTTTCTTTTCTCTCCCTCTCTCTGAAGCAGTTGTTTGTTCTTGATAGAAATGCGTTTTTTTCTCTGTTTTATAAAACGCGTCTTTGAATATAGTGTTCAAAAATAACTGGCAATATGTTGTGTCTCACCTATCTGGCAGGTTTTTCCCTCCCACTCTGGAGGACACACGCACTCGAAACCGTCCTCCAGGTCAATGCAGGTTCCTCCCCGAGCACAGGGACTCGAGGCACACTCGTCCAAGTCTGAGAAAAACACACAAACCCACTCTCACGCTGCTCGCGTCTTTCTTTGTTTTTTTATCTGATTTAACATGAAAAGGATGTGACTCACTGTTAGCACAGGTGGGACCCTCCCAGCCCGTCGGACACTGGCACATGAAGCCGGTGGGGACTTCGTGACACGTCCCACCGTTGGCACACGGGTCGGAAACACAGGCGTGCTCGGCTGGTGGAGGAGGATATGTAAAATGAAAAGGCGCCCAACTTCTCGGTTTGTAGATTCAGATAATATTTATGGTTTCTGTTTGGCGTTCGATCTTCAATTATTTCATACATAAAAAGTAGTCCAGCATTACAAAACTGGCATTTTCTATCAATTATATTTCAAATTCAATGTTTTATTCAACAAACCATATGAGTGGATAGTGAGTGGATAGCTTAGCCGATATGTGGCGGGGCCCAATGTACAGACACTACAGTCATGACAACAATGACCATAAATTCAAATGCAACTGGGCCCTTTCCTGCATGTCATCCCCAACTACCACCTCCCAACATTTCCTGTCTGTCTTCAGCTGTCCTATCAAAGAAAGCCAAAAGGCCCAAAAGCACCATTTAAAAAAAGTTTTGTATACTACAGGATTCAAAATAAAAAATTAAAAAACAGGTGTGTTGGATGCATCCATCAAAAACAACTTCATGGTGAAATCCTGCACACTGTCTACCCTGCAAATACATTAATTGGCAACATTTCCGTCTTTAAAAAAGCAACTTTAAAGAACTGACTTTTTGCCTGTGGATACAGAAAAAAGTTTTATATTGGAGTAGAATACGCCATGCGTTTGTGGTCAAAAGTGAAAAAAATAAAAATAAATAAAACTAAATGTCAGCAGCTTGAGAGTCTTACACCGTCTCTGGGAATGATCGGGGCCATGCTGTTTGTAAGACATGATACAGAGACATCTTAAGAGGAGAGACTCTCAGACCTCTTTGAAAAACAAACACAGAAAATTACTAAAATCAGTATCAGAACCTGCAATTGGCTACATTGTTCTTTTAAAAATTGGGCATTGATCCTTGTGTGGCTTCCTTACCCGACTACTCTCCTGTCTATAAACATTTTGAGCTATTCAACCTGATCTGAAAACTGGACTCCGTATACAGATAAACAGGAAATAAATAAATACGTTCTCTTACCCATCTCACAGTTCACGCCGGAGTACCCGTGTGGGCAGACGCAGGCGTACTCGTCCGGCTCCGTGTTCATGCAGGTTCCTCCGTTGACACAAGGTTGGTGACGGCCGCAGTAATTCAGATCTGGAGGCAGATGGACATTCAAAGGCGCAAAAACTTTAATTAAGTGAGAAATATTTCCCCACTTTCAGACCACATTCACAAATACGACACAGAGAAACAGCAAATCATGACTTCCTGTTTTCTCTGCATTACACACAATCACGCTTTAGTTTGCCTCTGCAGCTCCCTCTCCATGTAGAATTTCTCAAGTCGTCAGCACATATTAAGACTTCTAAACTCAAATAGACCCATGTGATCCCTGCACACCGTCCTCAGGCCAAAGGCCAGCTCGGCCCACAGGCTGGTAAATAAAAGAGCAGGGGATCTGTCTCCACCTGGGATCTTAGGACTCGTTCTCATCCCCTGAAGAGCCCGCAGTGACGAAGAGACGAGAGGGGATCGAGTGTCTCTGCTGCTGCTCAGATCTCACAGGAAGTAAAGCTACCCAGCTGCGGTTCTCCACTCGCAGAGAGCCAAGGAGAAAGAGCAGAGAACCCAGACCTCGTTTGATTTCTAACTCTGTTCCACTTTTTATTTGATCCGATCTGATTCACATATGATGATTCTGATATTTATATTATCATAACTAATTGTGTTATTGTTGGTGTTATGTGCACGTCTACACAAAGCTGTAGTAAACCCCCATCGTATTGGCTGGCTTTGCGTACAAACAGGAAGCGGCAACAACTCTCAGGTTTTCAAACTAAACCCTTCAAACTGAAGTGGAAGAATTGAACTTTTGATCACATAGAAGGAGCTGCTCCATCTCGTGTGAACGTCGTCAGGGAGACGATGTATGGACACTTCATCCAGTTCAGTCGGAACGTCTTCAAAGTGAGACTGTGCGAGCTGAGAATGGTTAAAGTGCCCAAATATCCTTCTTGACCTGTGATGTTGATCGACACCGTCAGTCTATTCAGATATCTAAATTACACCAATTTCGAACCCGATACCGATAAATGATCAAATCTCTCCCATCTCTAGTTTTATCTGTATATATATGCAAATATAATCAATGATTTAAACAAACACTAACTGAAAGATGATATATCCAATCACGTCATCTGATTTGGCGTTTCTTTGACATTTTACCACAGAAGTTACACACTGACACGGAAACATAGAATAAAAGGACATTCTTGCAAGCTACCGAGTTAACATTTTTGTTTTAACCGCCAAAAACGATTAAATTTTTTTTCCTTATTTAAAAGAGCAATACGTAACTCTAGCTAGAGTATTTGAAATGGGTACTGCACTCCTAACTTAAAACATTGGAGAGAGCCGTCTCCCCTCGCCCCGTCCTTCCTGGAGTCGATGTGCTTGCTGCCGAGTCGTGGACACTGAAGCTTCAGTGTTTAGCCAGCTCTGCGTCAGTCTTGAAACTTTTCTGCGGTCTAACCTCTCTCCTACTCCTACTGTGGGGGAGCCTTAAAACCACCTACCTTCTCTGGTCAAAACAATAACAGTGTTGCAGTGTTGAGTAGTTGAGGGTTGAGTTAAGGCTCTTCCACAAAAGTCGTTACTTTTGCATCTCTGCCTCACTTGTTCCTCATTAGATTCAGCTGTAGCTTGAGGGGGCGTGCAGGATGAGATCAGACATTCTACCAGCGTCATGTGTGGGAGCTGATGAACTGATACAGACAAAAAAAAAAAGAAAGTGTTTCCTTACCTTTATCACACAGCAGACCTCCCCAGTTCCTCTCGCATATACACTGCCATGGCGCGCCGCAGGTCCCGTGGACACAGCCGGGATACAGACTACACTCGTCACAGAACTGACCCTGCCAGCCGTAGTTACACCTGTCAGAGGGAGACGCCAGAACATGACATGAATTATTACAGTCGGCTAACCCCTCTACCTGCTTCCTCAAGAATCCCTCATTGTTACTTCAGCAGATCTAGAGTACCATCCAGATCTGCCTTTTGTCTTGAGATAACATCTGTTGTGAATTGGTGCCGAACAAATAAAGACATAGTAGTCGATAGCAGCTCAGTCCGGAGGGACTTGGGTTGGGAGTGCCGATGCGGACCAAAATATGGAAGTTGGTCTGGTAGCTGGAGAGGTGCCAGATCACTTCTTGAGGACTGTCCGATGTTCCCTTGAGCAAGGCACCAAAGCCCCACCAGCTCAGGGGGGCGCTTCCAGTCCTGCTAATGCATGTGTGTGATTCAGACCCGTGTGTGTGAGAAGAATGTCTCTCCAATAACAGAGTGTGTACCTGAATTTCCCCCTCAGGGATTAATAAAGTATATAAAAAATAAATAAATGTTGTGGCTTCTGTTGCACTAAAGAGTTGCCAAAGGTGCAAAAAAGGACAAAGAGGCTCTTCTTTCAGATGTGACCTGTGTGACGGTCGAAACACGTCTCCCACTGGATCACGCGTCAACCTTCCCACAGGCCTCCTGCCAACTAATCTTAGCGGGGAGAGACATTCCAGGGCAGGAGGGGTTAAGAATACTTTGAGCGGCTCCCCGCGCTCCTGTTGGAGCCTCGGGGGTGAGGACTACGAGGGTGGCACGGCGGTTCTGGAGACGGCTGCGTGTATACACGCCGATGGCGCTCGGCTATTCCAGGGCTGCGGTACTGTCCCGCCAGCTGTCTTGTCAATTGGCGGTTATTTTGAGTGTCCTGCAGACGGCACCGCTGTCTCTGTCAGAGACTGAGAGGGGAGGGGCGGGGGGCATTAGGGAATACTTGTCATGTTTCCTTCACTGTATACGATTAGCGTCAGAGGGTCTGACAGCAATGTAGCAATAACACTAACAAGAACTTTGGCCAGAGACTTGATAACTGCTTTTTAAGCTTGTAGGTATTACAAGATGTGATCAGCAGGTCGCATTGACATATCACTCATCTTCCACTTACAGGTGCAGCAGGCGGTTCATTCTTCTGGGTTTTAGTACAGAACAGTTCAGAGTGGTGAAATGTGCCTTTAACCAACGTGATTCTTGGACCCCAAAAAAAATGTGTCCGAACAAGCCTAACGTCTACTAATAAAAAGAATCCGTAACTCAATCAGCAGCTTAACAACAGGCACGTAGCAGCTTTTGTGATTCTTCTAAAGGCGGCGGCGGCGGCGGCAGCGAGGGGCACGGCCCATTAATCTGTGATGAATTAAAGGGAATATAAAGGAGAGACAGCAAGGGATTAAACGCCAGGTTTCGTGACCCGAGGCATCTTTTAATTCATGCCACTGCAGGATGATCTGCTGCTGCTGCTCTTCTGTTCATGTCCCTCTTCCTGGGGCTTGATGTTTCGGAGGAATAAGTTGCTTCATGCTGTTGTCTCGCTGCTTAGGAATGAGGATGCAGCCTACTCATCCACGCAGGTAAAAATGTGAGGCAGTTTCCTCAAAGTGGACATCCCCCGCTTTTCCTCGGCACCGAGCCAAAAATGTTCAGCCTGGCAAGCGGGAGGATGAGCGTCTCTCTATCCATCTGGCAGGTGGGAGAGGGGGGTTAACAATGACGACAGGAACTTCAACATCCTGCAAATGTGGACTGATGGGGCCGCTCGACGTCACGTTATCCATTTCCACTTGAAACGTACATAACACGGGGAGATATTCAGTTCCCCCCTGCCCTTCAAGGAGGACTGCAATGCGGATAAGGAGGGGAAATGACCATTCCCAGCACGTTTACAGTGGTCAAATTCACACACCAACGACTCCCTTTTCCCCTCAGCCCGAGCTAAAGAGATTGTTTGGTATTCTGCAGAGGTTTTTTAGGTGTCTAAAAATACGAGAGAGCAGGCAAGGCATTGCTCTGTTTTTTTCCCCTTTCTTTTTCAGAGCTGCCCACGAGGGTAGAAAGAGGCTGAGATGAAAAACACAACAGGCCACAACAAGTGGGGATGTCTCCGTTTGGCAACAAAATGCAATCCTTTCTCGTGTCTTTCACACATTGAGCTTGTAGTTTAGAGTAGTCTTAAATGAGTCTTCAGCAGAGAGGTTGGCAACCATCTTATTTGGTATACTTTCAGTCAAAAAGAAAAGCCCTCTTATGACACCGTTACAAACGCTTGTTTTCATAGAGATCATTTTTTTTGTGACAAAAACTCCCCGTGTTGCACCTCAGGTTATCTGTACCTACAAGACCATTGTGCTCATCATGCGTTCTGTGCATCAGTTTCAATTCTGCTTAACCTTCACATGAATATATTTGTCACTTTTCAGTTGATCTCGTCTTTGCAGGTCAAAAAGAGTCAGAACTGTTCATTTGGGTATAATCACATAAAAATCCTGACAGATTTGACCTTAGTACAGTGACAAAAGTTCATTTTGATATGTTGTGATTCTGAAACATTTGAAACAGAAAAATCTGTATTAGCAGTAGAAACCCTGTAAAAAAAAACAACCTGAATATGACACAGACAATATATTCCTGCTCGTCTTACTTGCATTCCCCGGGGACAGAGCAGACGCCATGTAACTGGCTGCAGCCTTGCTTGCAGATCGCTGAGAAAAAAACAAGACAAAGAGAAACCTTATAAGAGACGATTCCATAGGGAGACGAGTGTCATTACATTTCTTATGAAGCTCTTCAAACTGGGCCAGAAAGCAGGAGTGAGATAAGACGAAAAGGAGGAAACGAATCGGAGCGGGGCGACAAGAAGCAGCTCGTTTGTTTGTAATCAAGCTAACAAGCTAACAAGACGTGAGAATTCATGGCACCCCGAGCGGGGTTTTAAGAACGGGACAACTTTATAGCCTGCGCGCTTTTAAAAAGCAGCTCCTCTCCTCTCCCCCTTCTCTTTTCACCCTTCGTCTTGTAAGGTCAGTTGGGTGATTTATTGAGGCCCCCCCCAACCTCTGCCACCACCCACATTGCTACATGTTAGCATGAGCATTAGCATGTCATGCATTCTCAAGTTGCCTCTAAGTTGTATCTTTGTTATTTTTAAATCATGTGCACAGTTTGTGTCTGGATAGGATGCTTGTGTATGTATATGTATGCCTGACTGTTCTATATAAATGACTGTGTGGATGTATCTTTGTAAACAGGTTTGTATGCATTTAGTAACACGTGCTAAATATATGTATGATTGTACTTCTAGCGACAACAGAACAGGTGTAATGCATGATTCTTTATTCCATCTCAGCTTTTAGTAAGGTTTTAAATAGATAGCAAATAGTCCCTGCATAACGGCACCTCATTATAAAGTATGGATAAGTCCTGATATTTAATGAACTCAAATGTAATGAGATCTTTACATCTTTTTTTGTTGTAAAAACAGTTAAAAAAAAATTTATTTTACATCGTCACAATGATGTTTGAAGTTATCTCCATTCATTTTGGTAGCTCTCGAAAGAAAGTTGACATTGATTTGTACAGCTGATTTGTACAGATTTGTACAGCTGATTTGTACAGATTTGTACAGCTTCAACCTTCAACCTTCAAGCTTCAAGCGTGCGTTTGGCTTGGTGGATTTATTCTGAACAAAACAGAAAAAAAATCATGAAGATTGTTTTCTGTCACCATAGATACCAAGTCTAGGATTCCCTCAGAGATGTTTGCAGCTCACCTGTCTTGCATTCTGTGCCCATCCAGCCATCCAGGCACACCGGGGTTCCTGAAGCGTCACAGCGATTGTGACCGAAGTAGTCGTCACGAGGGACACACAGCTTATTGCACTTGTTGCCGTAGTAGTTTTCATAACAGCGGACTCTTATGCGATAGATGAGGCGAGCCACCGGCCCGTCATACAGGATGTTCTGCCAGGGGTCCCCGGGGTTGATCATACCTGTGTGAGTGCCGCGCTCGATCAGCAGCTCCTGTTCATCTGGGAAAGAACAGATAAAAGGCAAATCAGGCAAAACAAAAGCTTCACATTTATTGAGACAGAGAGAACTGCGAACATGAACACAACTTCTGTTTTAGAGCGGCATGAATGATTTCACGTAACGTTCACGACAGAGAAATTCAAGCACGTCAGCAGAAAGTTTAAAGTAAGTCAAAATGCTAAGAAGAACGTTTTACAATAAAGAGTCTTTCACCGAGTCTTTCTAGCAGACGTCCTCAGACGAGCCTTCCTTTGTTTAGAGGGTCTGAATGCATCTAGTTTTGCTGGAGCTTTTTCACCTCTTCAACATTGCACAAAGACGTCGGCAATGTTTCTGTAAAGATACATGTTGAAGGTATTTCTGCAATCTGACACTGCTCTCTTATTCTATCACTCTTTTGTCGGCTGCAAATTATGAGTCATTAATCCAAGATCTGGGCGTGTTAGCACCCTGGCTAAAGACTTTAAAGTTGAAAAATATAGCTCTGAGAGTTAACATTTAGCCTTATGTCTCCTCTCTGAAACCCCTTGAAAGGCCCTGTATTTGTGTAGAGTATAACATTTACTCAAATGGAACATTGACATTGGACAAAAGTCACTCCTTCAGAAGAAAAAGAAGTTCATTCATATTCAGCAGGCAGACGCTTTGATACCAAACTGTGTGCGTGTGCAAAGTACAGAATTTTAAGTAAGCAATTGATATTCATTGCTTTGCAAATTGATCCATTTTCTGGAGATAGCACACATTAGCAGAGCCTCTCGGAGCTCTCGGCATGTGCACCGTCACGTCGGGACGTTGCTACCGTTTAGCCTCCAGCACGCCAACACTGTCATTAAACATTGTTTCTTCCTTGGTAGGCGCTCGCAGCAGCGCCGGCCTCCAGAAAGAAAGCAATCTTTATCACAGTGGGATCGAAGCTGGCAAACAATCTCTGTGGAAATAGGGGGTCTGTGATTTCCTTTCCTCCATGGCTTTGGGCTGCAATGCACTATGGACATGTTGAAGTGAGCAAGCAGGACACACACACACACACACACACACACACACACACACACACACACACATACACACACACACCTTCCTCTGCTGGGGACTGACACAATGTCTAACAGAATTAGGCAACAATAACAGAAATAACCCCCGGCCGTTGCCAGATAGAGAACAATGGGCTCCGGGCCCGAGTCGGGCTCTGCTGCATCGGTGTCTAAACAGTGAGCCGGGCCGCCCAGTCCACTCCACTTCCTGCTCGATAAACACAAGGAAAACAGCCGGCCGCCTTTCCTGAGGACACGGGGGGGGGGAAGGGATGAGTGGCTCAGCGGAGGACGTGACGCTGGAGGTGAAACATCTCACTGACAGACTCAGTCACTGGAGGGCTCTTACGTAGGACCAGACAAGAGGATGCTGCTGAGTCAGGCCGAAGAACAAGACACACCGTCTGACAGGGTTCGATGTGTCGACTATATATGCATATAGTGTTCCAATGGTCTCACAAGAGAAGATTATCTGTCTTTTATTCATGCTAACTAACCAAGCTAAACAGAAAACCTTGAGGGCAGCTAGAGAGATAACTGGGAATAATGGGAGGAATCAAATATTTTACCAAAATGTGAGTTAACTGTGCTTACTGCACTTCTAATCACTCAATATCTTTTCCACTCCTGTACGTTAAATTCACCCATTTGCAGCACTTACACACACTGATGGCACAGGATGCTATGTAAAGAGCTCTTCAGTATTCACTAATCATATTACCACATATTCACATGCCAGTGGCCAGTAATTAGTGGCTCAATGTTTTTCCAAGGACTCTTTGACTTATCCAGGGGTTTTGTCCTTATAACGGATCAAACCACCATCCCTCTGATTGAAACATGACCAGCTTTACCTGAAACGTCGATCCTGCAGTTTTTAAAGTGGTTATTAAACAAAGTGTTTTTGGCGCTAGAGAAAAATAGTTCAAAATCTCTTAAAAGTTTAAAAACCAGACTCAGAAACACGTTTTTTAACAAAGCACCAGGACAGGATCGGAGCATGCAGATTCCTGTTTTGTCTTTGAGTTTGACCAGAGGAAATCGTTGGTTGAGCGTGGTCATTGCTACTGGATAAAACACTTATAAAGTTCGGTGAGCTCCATGGCTCAGTCGTGAAAGATGATTGGATGGAGAAAAGCAGGAAGTAAGGCTTATGCTAATGTTGTCCTTCTTTTCTAAAAACTAAAAAAGCTAAACAATGAGGTCATAAAATGGCCCCAACTCTTGGCCATGCTACATTTCATCTGAATTTAAAGGCTAACAACAATAAGTCAATAGCTTGTATGTACCAAGCTAAGCTTTTCCAAACTGCTGTTCACTTAATCTTTGCAACATCCCAACTTCAAGTATTATTATTTTATTTTTTGCGTCTTTGAATGTGTCCAATTGGACCTTTCCAAGTCATAACTGGTTCGTCAGAATGTCAACATAAATCTTACGTATCCTCTGAAACTATACTCATCTTAAACCCAAAACCTTGTTAAACCAAGACACCGAATGTTTGCTTGACAAGGTCATCAACAAGGTCGTTTAGCATTTCATTTAGAGAACATTTGACTTTTTTTTTCCCCCCCAACAGAAAATTAAAAACAAAACAACTGATTTCAACACATTTATGGATTGATCCATCTGCCAGGTGTAACATTATTTGTGAACACAACTTAATGCCATGCCTTCCTATCTTCCCCAAGTCTTAAATCTGTTCTTTATTCCCCTCACTGCGTCCTCAGAGTTTTCAGTCTACGTGCAGACTCCCCTTGTGATCTTTCACCAGAGGCTGAAAGGAGTGTTTGTTCCTGACATTTTGGTTTTCTTGAACCCATGACATTGAAGATCCAGTCAGATGATGTGTGTTACCATACGGCAGAGCGTGTGCCTTTTGAACAGAGAAGGAATCTAACTTGCAGGAGCTGCTCTTATCTTAAATCTTATCAGATTCCTTCTACACTACAGGATCTGTGTGGCTGCGTTTAAACTACCCGGCTGAGACTCAAGAGCTACAACGTGGAAGAAAAATCAATCAGACGGATTCTCCAGCAGCCACTAGAAAGATCCGATCTAATTACTGTAAATGTACACAATGTGCAGAAACGGAGGCTTCACAGGGTATGTTAACAGTCTAATCAAAGAGCGGTGATGTCAAAATCTATTTCTTCTCCATTGTCTGCATTCTTAAGTGGAAGTGCGTTTGATGCTATGGACAAAACAGGATGTAATGACCTCACATAAATGAGGAACGAGCTTAGACTGGACAGGCCGGAGTGGACCATGGTATACATGCACTCATGTACACGTTTGAATGCACAGAGAGGTATTGTATAGACTCGTGAAATATGCCTCCGCAGATCAAAGCTGCATCTACACATTCAGACACTACAGACCTGAAAGGGTCCTCTTCCGCCCAGACTGAGCTACTGCTCAGACGGGAAAGAGGGGTTGTACAGGAGTCCGACAGCGGACATAAGCAAGGAAAACAGGAAACAGCTGGTCACAACTGACCGCCAGGGCCAGCATAGCTAAGAAGAACCAAAGCTGACCCTCTATATGAAGCGTCTTTACAGTACAGCCTGATTTCAGCCAATTACTAATACATGTGGTGTGTAAGCAGAGATGTAATCCAGTTATGATGTAAGAATGATGAAGTAGAGTCTGAGTTCAGGGATTAAACTAGCTGTAGCTACTGTTGATTGTTAGCAATCTTCCTAAATTCATCATTAATGTTTGGTAAAAATAATAATAAAAAAGAATCAAAAAATGAAATCAAAATAAATGTCATCAATGAATCACCTCATTAATGTTTGTGTCAAAATGAAGCTCTCACTTATAGAAAATACTGACAATGAAATGTCAGCAAAGGCCCTTTATGTAATTATGCATTAACAAACTTTTAACAATATTACAGAAAATAAACCGTCAACTACATCCCAACTTTATACGCCTGCTTGGTCTTCTTCACCGAGGTTAAAGGTGTAAGACTTACGGGTCTTTGTGCCGTTGTCCCAGTCGAAGGCCTCGACGATCACTGTGAAGGTCCGCTGGAGAGAAGAGGGAAACAGAAAGAAGTCAAGATCAGTTTGGAGAGAACAGAATCTATTTCATTTGGTCTCTCTTGAATTTATTTCCTCAACACAAAGTGCGAGAGTTTGCAGAACGTTTGACAAAGAAGACCCCAGTACAAAGGGTTTATTTTCATCATTAAGAAGGCAGCTTTAAATGACCCCTAATCCATGGACGACACAGCATAAACTGCTGTGTCCTGTGAAAATGCAAAAAGCAAAACTTGTCCCTCAAAGCCCGAGGGGAACACAATCCCAAACAACAAAGCCGTCACACAGTATCAGTAACGTCACATCTGAGGCCATTTAAAGAAGATTGATTTAAGATGAAGTCGGACATGTTCGGTGTATCTGTATGATCAAATCCTTTTATGCTGTAGCCTCCTATCACACATTCTCAACTTCATGTTTCTCTAAATGATCACTGTAACTGTTCACAGCTCGCTGGAGCCGTTTCTACCCATGAAAAAACTCCTACAAATTCCCGTAAATGTCATGCTGAGCCGTGTTTTTTCATCCCAACTTTGTTCAGAATTCTTCCTGCCAGCTCCTCGTAACGTTTTCAGCATTCAGGCCGACGCAGCTGGTGCAAGCTTCGTGCACATGATGAAGCCATTGCAAACTTTTTTTGCAGGTTCCTTTAAACACGATCAATGTGAATACATCCAATAACACAAAGCGCTGATACTAAGGCAAAAACTGGCATTGTAGTGTCAACTCCGCCATATTGGTTAACCAGTGAAACTCTTCTGCTGTGAGGGCAAAAATCGACTCAGGAAGTTTTCAGGGCGGACGGTCCCTGAAAGGTTCTAGACATTTCCATGATGAAGGCTCTAATACCAGCGTTTCTACTTCAAACAGTAAGGACATAAAAATAAACTCAATATACACTCTACATATTTCATTTAGATATTTCACTGAACCAAATGTGAAAGCAACCAAGCAAGGTAAACGTTTGTTTTTAGTTCACATTTGATGTTTTCATATTCTAAATCTGTGTTCCTATGAATGAGATGATGCTCAACTGAGTTACAGAAAAAGGGAAGTTAACGCAAGCTAATTGTTTGTTTTGTTCCCAAAGAGAAGTAATGGTGAAAT